>NC_056728.1:1626967502-1627052502 GCF_019279795.1 Protopterus annectens | reverse complement strand
TGGAATTGTATTTGTTATGAAGTGTTGCTGCTTATCTGCTTATTTAAGGAATTCCTACTATTTTGCATAGTGGAAAATACATGCAAAGAAATGTTTTACAGATATAATATTCTAAGAATAATGCGAGACCATGTACTACTACTATCTGTTGTGAACCACTACTGCGTAATTGAGTACTTCAGTATTACCACCATTGCACTCCATAGCAGATTTGTGATATGCATAATATTAATGTCCACTAGAATATTCCAGAATTTATCCTATCCCTAGAATCTGGAGTAATATAATGTAATGCAACTCACATTTGTATTTTCATAAGTACATTTCATGACATTGGTATGATAACAATAGTAGTATGTACATGTAGAATTAGCAGCTAAAATAATACAAAACCAAAACAGATTGACATTGAAGCACCTTGACATAGATGAGTTGCTTTTGGTTTACCATTTAGTACAGCTAAAATGAGATGCAGGCAACATATTCTTCTACTACAGATTATTATTTTTTTTTTACTCAACAAATTTTTATTTTGTTTTTTAAAGAAAAAAAAAAACAGTAAATTTAGATTGCAATTCAATAATAATGAAAAGAACAGTAACATTATTTACAATATTTACAAAGAAGAAAATAAAACAATAATAATTAATAAAAATCCAAAGAAGAAGAGAAAAAAAAAGAAAACAACATTTAGTAAATTAATTCTTATCTCTTATTGTTTTTTTTTTTTTTTCTTCCTCACAAGTCCACAAAAATCTATATCTCTTTGAACCCTACAGATTATTTTTGATATAATAAAATGACTGTAATGTACTTCACTGCAACAAAATTTTGCTTTGGTCACTTTTGTTATCACGCTTTGTGCCATAGACAAGAAAAAGATTAAATGTGAGGCCTAAAACTGTATGGATTAATCAAACTCATTGAAACATTCAGTCTGGGAAACTGCATGGGAATTCTACAGAAAAATATTTTGTGCATGGAGGGAATAAGCCCTGTTGTACCCTTCCAAGTCAGAGGTCTGCCTCATACTCCCTTACTTATTTCTACTAACTGCATGGTAGCACAACCTTTGAGGAAAGAGAAACACCTGGTAAGGATGAAAACTAGCTAGCACAACTGCAGTCTTACTGAAGATTTGATGTGTATAAAAATATTCCAAAAATCTGTGACTGGGGATGCAGAATTCATGGAGTTACCCTTTACCATTTAGAAGATCTCTGTCTCTCTCTAATATAATGGGTGACAGAATTTTTAAACTAAAAAACATGCTGAATCTTCTTTACAGCTTGGAACCAATTGTACTTTCTCAATGAAATCAAATTATTCATGTTTGCATTTTAACTCTCAACTGTGTACTACTGACAGGGGATCGGAACAGAAAGTTCTTGAATAGAACTATCCAGAAATGGAAAAAAGACACTGAAGCAAGCCTAATTTGCAGTGCTATAATATGGTTAAAAGTGTTTTCATGCATTCTCATAACGATAGTGCATGGCACATGTGTGCACAGAATGATCCAGAACATGTAAATTCCAGTATTACTCTGCAACAGGAACTGCTACTGATACATTTTAGACAACAACTATAGAAATTCCCACTGTCACATTTTACAGTACCAATGATGTACAGGTGACAAAGTTTATATCCAGCAAGTTTAAAAAGCAAAAGTGACCATCAGATCTTGCACCTTTTAGTCTCATACAAAAGCAGCAGTGCAAACTTAGTCATTTATGTGCAATTCCACCAGTGTATGTGTAATAGTGCCAGCATACACTCAGTGGAATATTTACATTTACTAAGTTCATTAGCCCATTCATAATTACAATTATTTGAAATACGTGTTTGATGACATTTGTGCTTCTGTGTCATACTTAGGTTGCTTGAGATTCTTCCAAAAGAATGCCTGGCCAGTCTGTAATCTTGGAATACAGTAGACCTTTAATTTCCTTATATTACAAGGAATTATTATATTATAAGGACAATTTGTTGTCCAGGACCAAGAAGGATAAGGTGCCCATCTCTTCTTAGCCTGAACAAGCAAATAAGAGCACTAGTGAAATCCTCCAAAGCAAACTTTGAGTCCAAATTGATCACATCTACTAAAGAGAATCATAAGGCCTTCTTCACATATGTCCACAATCTCAAAGGAAGCATCCAAATCTGTTCAGAACTGGTGGTTAAGGCCACCACATATACAAATCCTGTAGATATAGAAAACTTGCTGGCTGACAGATTCAGTGAAAACTTCACTCCTCTGTCCCCCCATCTGTAAATCAGGGCATTCTTAGTACCTGCCCCCTTCCCCTTATATCTAGGGAACAGGTCATCACTGCTCTCTCAAAGGTAAAAAATATAGCCTCCACGGGACCTGATAACATCCCAGGTTGCATCCTACATGAACTCAGGTAGGAACTTGCAGCACCATTAGGTGCCCTATTCAACCAAATCTAGAGTACTGGCTTGCCCCAGGTGAGTGGAGGACAGCCAGTGTCATCCCTTTGCAGAAAGGTGGAGCATCCACCGATCTGGGAAATTATAGACCCATCAGCTTAACTAGCCTGATCTGCAAGGCAATGGAATGGATTATCATGGACCTCATTAACAAGGACATTGGCAACCTCCAAACGCTTGATCCTACACAGTTTGGCTTTCTCAAGGGGAAGTCATATCTGTTAAATTTGGTCGACTTCTTTGAGACAGTCACCAAAGTCATGGACGAGGGGAAGACAGTTCACACCACCTACCTTGACCTGGCCAAAGCCTTTGACACTATTCCTCACTCAGTCATAATAGATAAACTCTCTCATCTAGGCATCAATCCATATGTTACCAGATGGGGTAACTAAATGGCTCACTGATAGAAACCACCTAGTCAAAATAGGGGAAGCCACCTCAAGCAGTAGACCCTTAATGAGTGGCATACCCCAGGGTTTGGTCTTGGGATTTCTGTTATTTGGGATATACTTTTCTGAGGTGCAGGCCAAAACCAGTGGGCTATGGCTGACCAAGTTTGCAGATAACTGCAAGCTGGGCACTGTCATCAATTCCCCTAGTGATGTGGATGTTCTCCAAGAGGGTCTCACCCAAACAAATGACTGGTGCCAGAAACAAGGCCTCAAGCTGATTACCAAAAAATGCATCATCATCCCTTTTTGGGAGAGTGATGTCCCCACAAATTATCACATTAATAACAACGTTTTAAGGAGACAATCAGTTGTGAGGGATTTGGGCAACCAGGTTAATAGCAACCTGACTTTTGACCACTGTGTTGCTTCCATTGTATGGCAATCTTTCTACATAGCCCACCTCATAAGTAAGGGTATTTTATCCAGGGACAAGGAGGTCATAACATCCTTGTATTCTCCCCTCATAAGGCCCATTATTGACTACAATGCCCCATTCGGCATGTACCTTGCAAAGCACATGCAGTAGCTAGAGAGACCACAGAGGTTCCTCACCAGGAGAATCTAGGGCCTCAAAAATTTACCATACACAGATTTTCTAAAAGCCCTATCCCTCTACTCAGTTTCATACAGGCTCCTCAGAGGTGACCCCTGTGTGGCATACAAGGTGATCTCAGACCCCACCTTGATAGGACTGCTGCAAATCCGAAAGTCAAGTTCAACTCAAGTAATCTGCACGTATGGCCTCAACCTGGACTGTGACATCAATAGGACTTGATGGTGGGACAGATTTGTGTCCCAGAGACTCCCCCATCAGTGGAATACACTCCCAAGCCACGTCAAGCAGAGTACATTTTTAAACATTTTTAAGCGCAAACTGGATAACTGGAAGGGAAACAGAAAATACATCCCTGGTATTCCACCTGTGTCCCTGCTGGACAGGGGCATTGGGTGCTGACTTGTCTATACATGGGCTAAACTCTTGGCTAGGCTTATAAGGGCCTCAGGGCCAATAGCTTAGTAACTTCCTATAATCCTATGATTGCAACAGCTCCCTCCTGTCCTATATAATTTTTCAGCTATTTACTAAAAGCAAAGATCAGATCATTATAACATTCAGATGACAAAGCTAGATTTGGCTCTATATGACGCGATGTTGTAGACCCTTAAAATGGTACCTGAAGTGAACAATTTTGAAAAGACTATGGAAATTCAATCTATTTAGCTCATAGGTGTTCTGAGACATTACTGTAAATGATAACTATGTATACTACTGCCACAGATTGAAAACTTGAGAACTGGAGCCCTGCTGTTAGTCACTACATGGTTGATTGGTGCTCAAAGTATAGAAACTAAAAGATCACCAGTAACTTGTCATGGTGGCCACTCTCAGGGAAGAATGAGAAGGCGGATCTGGCTTCTGTGAATTTATGTGATCTTACAGTTGGTATATCTATATCTGCACATTATATACATACATATGTATATATATATATATATATATATATATATATATATATATATATATGTATATATATATATATATATATGTGTGTGTGTGTGTGTGTGTGTGTGTGTGTGTGTGTGTGTGTGTGTGTGTGTGTGTGTGTGTGTGTGTGTGTGTGTGTGTGCGCATCTCTCAATCTATAAAGATATATATATATATATATATATATATATATATATATATATATATATATATATATATATATATATATATATATACCTATCTATATATCTATATCTGTGTATGGTTAGGGTCTTTTTAAGTCAACTGACACAAGATCGACTTCTGTCTGGTCGACATGTGTGTGATAGCAACAATCCCCAGATAGGGGAATATTCCCTTCCCCCTGGGGATTCTACAATGTCATAGTTAGTATATATATTTAGCTTGAGGAATAGGGGTGCAACCCATGACCTGAGGGGTGGAGGGGATGTTCCTTTTGGATTCACTTGCTCTGGGGTTAGTCCTCAGAGCATGTGCACAATGGCTGTTGATGTTCCATTTTTTGATGTTTTGACATCAATGTTACAGACGTTGATGTTGAGCCTGCTCAGTGTAGAGTACTGCACACACACACACACACACACACACACACATATATATATATATATGTGTGTGTATATATATATATATATATATATATATATATATATATATATATATATATATATATATATGTGTGTATATATATATATATATATATATATATATATATATATATATATATATACACACACACACAGGAGGGTTTATGCCATTTCTAAAAAAAAATTGTGTGTGTTTTGCTAGAGTCACTTTTTTGACTAGTGATATACTAAGGTTTTAGTTGTTTTGAGTTTCAATAACTGTTCACCAATAAAATGAGGTGCAGTTATTCATAGTAGACTCATTTAAAGCAGCAAATTAACGTCATTCACATTTCAGGTTCTTATTTTATTTATTTATTTTTTTGTTTACCGGGGAAAGTCCGACTTGGAACAAAGCCAGTTTTCAGTGGAGACCTGGGGAGAAATGCTCTAGATGCATATCTTTGTAACGTGGGAGGAAACTGGAACACCCAGAGGAAACCCACACGGACGCAGGGAGAACATGCAGTCTCCACACAGAAGGCATTCCAGCCGAGAATTGAACCGGAGAACCTCTTGCTGTGAGATGGCAATGCAACCTCTGCACCACTGCGTCATCCTAATCCAAAACACAATACCACACAGAAGTCTGAAAATTAATTCCAGACTCCAAAATGTGAAACTGTACACCCCATCCTTTTTGTCTATAATTACAGAAGTGTCCACCCAACACTATAATGCTGTAGATGCGTTCATGCATATGGTTTACACTGGGGTTTTGCGATATGCCTGACTCTATACTAAATGATCACTGCATTATCACTCTATTCCTTGACATTCACACAAAGAAACCTCCTCACAAATTAATCTCTTTTCATACAGTTTCCAGTGTGAATATGACAGGCTTAAAAATGACCAGGCAAATATCAATTGGCCACTAAACTTCACTATATCAGACACCATATTAGTTATCAAAACAATAGCAAGCATTCAAAACTTGTGACGTGAACATCTTCCTTAAGTCATCAGGCTCAGTAAAGTTAAGCAAAACTAATGGCTATCAAAATAACAGCTTTATACAAACTAAGGGATACTTCTTGGAAAATCTGGAAATTTCCCCCACCACTGAAAACAAGCAATGGTTTACACTTCTTAGTAAGATTACCAACAAGATCACCATAAGCTATAATGTTATGTACCTTCACTCTTTTCAAAATCCTCCGCTTAACAAATCCAAATATTTCTGGAATTTAGTAAACCAGATTACAGATAAATGTTCCTTCAAAAAAATATTACTGCACAGCATTGTGCCTTCTCTTTCACAGCCACTCGTTTGGGCCACATTAAAAGCACATACTCAGCATGTCCCCAGTACAAACACCCATTTTACTTCTAAGCCATTAGAACTAAAGAAATAGAGAAGCTAGAAGACCAAAACCCATCAAGGGCTTCCACAGGCTCAGATGGCCTACACCATTAGCTCACCACCCTCTGCAAACAGCACCTTTTCCAGAGTCTCAAAACCATCTGCAATGTCTGCCTTTCCTAAAGTATTATGTCAGCCATTTGGAAACAAGCAATAGTAAAAGCATTCTCAAAAGTTTCTCTATTTATTCTGTTTTATTTTATTTTATTTTATATTTTTCTTCATTGACTGGGCTATTCTAACTGGGCAAGTGCACCTTTTCAGTGAGGTCCTTGAGATAAAAATTCCAGAGAAATAATAGTAATTTGTAATACAAATTAAAAACCACAAATAGAAACACTGACATATTTTGCAAAGCCCAAACAACATAACAAGTTACACTGTCTATTACAAAGCTGAAAACAATATAACAATTCAGTTAGATACAGATACGGATACGAATACAGGCACAGTAAAATTCAAGAGTACAGGGAAGAGTTCAAGAGGGTATATATGCAGATTACATATACAAGTATTCAGTTTTCTTACACACACATTATATAGAAGTATCTTTTTCAGTCTTTTTGCACATCTCTAAAGTGGCTAAGCCTAAGTAGTTTTTGTTGGAAATGTGAGTAGAATTTGTAAAGGTTATGAATGAAAAGCAGACAGTTCAGTCATCAGAGCATTGTGAGACATAGTAGTTTATTCAGCCAGTCACCAGTGTATGAAGGCAGAAAGTGTTAGGCTGGTCATTATATGGGAGTGATTATTATCAGTACTACTATCAGTACTATCCTGGCGTGAGGAGGAGCATAGTCAGGAGTTGTTTATGTGTTGTTTAAGTTTTGAGTTTAAAGGGGATCAATTTGTCTGTTTGTTTTAGGTCAAGAAGAATGATGTTCCAGAGTCTTGATTCATAATTTGTTTGTTTTACTTTATGTACTTCTTTGTATCTTACTTTTCATTTTTATTTAATTTAAAGTTTTTATTAATTTAATCTGTCTTCCTTCTGTAAACTGTCATTCATATGGTACGAGCTTGAGTATTAAAATTTCCTGCAGTTATATGCACTTTTCCCTCTGTGTTGATCTGTATGACAATAAAGTTTACTCTGACTTTGAATAGTCTGAGTCTTCTATACTGTTGTTATATTTGATAGTTATTGGGTAGTAACTTTTGGTAAGTAGAGTTGTAAGGTATTATATAAGGAATGACAGTTTTCAGGTTTATGGATTAAGCTGCGGGTTGTAATTAGCTGCATATAGGATAAATTCCTCCAAATAATATCAACAAGTTACTTTAGGCCAATCTCCATTCTTCTTTCATTAGGTAAAATAGTTGACTCCCACTCACTGAATGTGTACAAAACAGTGCAGGGATAACTTGATGACAGCATGATTTCTGGTCTGGAAAAGACAACATGACAGCTTTGTGGACCCAAATGGACATTATCCTGCAGAATATAGACAAAGGTCAACTTAGCAGGCTTTGATTTGGTTGACAACCCAGATCTGTGTAACTGTCAAGCCAAAAATCATAGTAATCAGCCAGACTCACAGATGGTTCAAATGCTTCTTTAATTACATTTTATAGCCCAGACAACTTTTTTTCAACAGCTTCAGGTCTATCTAAAGATGTTCCACAAGTTTTAGTCCTTTCCCCAGTATCCTTCTTAAATATAAAGACTCTGTTTGCTAAATAACCCCTTTAAAGCTATATTTTTTTGGACCCAACAAAAGCTCTCCTTAGTCCCCCAGAATTACTGCAAAATAACCAAATCCTCTTAAAAACACTCAATAATTCATTCATACATACAAAAATATGATTGAATATACACCTTCATTTTTTGTACCATATAAAATAATTAAGGCCAAAATCATCTCACTGCTCTTCTGAGTAAAGAAAATCTCTCACTTTCTATCCTGTTAAGGTAAAATGGTAATTAGAAAATTAGTGCTTCCTGACCACATTAAATACAGACTACCTTTAATTGCATCCACCTCAAAAATAACTGCGCATCCCTACTAACCACAGAAAAGAGCAAATGTAGTTTAATTTCTATTGACCTAGAGCAGAACAGCATTGTGAAGTACTCACAAAATAAGAAAAATGTGATAAAATACAGCACCGGCAGAGAACGCTAAACTTCTTGCCAGGTGCTGGATTTTATCAAAAAGTTTAACGTTCTCTGCCGGTACTGTATTTTATCACATTTTTCTTATTTTATTCTGGTAACTGTGTTGTACATGTTTTTTGGTTTGTTTAAGTACTTACAAAAGCAAACTACCCACACCTTAGATAGTTAAGCCACTTCTGGGCTCATCACATTTGAAACTATTAAACCTAGGCTCTTTCCAGTTCTTTGTCAGTGATCTAATACAGAGTACTTCTATGTACAATCTAAGGTCACCTAATTAATTCATTATCAGCCTTCATATACTGAAGACCTGATTACATTGAACTACAGTTTATCTGTTTTATGGACACAAAGTTTGGAATTCCTCCCAGCAAACGTACAACTCAGTACATTTATGCCAAACTTTAAATGATTCCTAATTCAGGAGCCAGCATTCATAGGCATCAGAACCAAAAGCTTAATCTGACAATATCACCCTAAAATATATTAGATCCCTTTTCCTTATTTCCTAGCATATATCACAGGTTTATCGGCAAGAACTAATCTGGCTGCCTTTGAGTCATTTTAAGCCTAGCCAATTTCCCCAAGGTAAGAATCAAATCATGTTCCTTTGTCTTTGAGGTTGCTGTTGTTTGTCTTTAGGCTTTTCCCGGTTAGGGGTTGCAACAGCGGAACTCCGGTCTGCTAATGACTGGCAGTAGATTTTCACGAACGCTGAGGTGCCAGCTCGACATTCAACCTTCAACGAAGGCACGCCCATTTACGCATGTCTTTTGAATGCCCACCCAACTGCGGGGAGGACATGCAGACTCCACACAGAAGGCACTCCCCGCACTCCAGCCGAGAATCGAATGGGAGAACCTCTTGCTGTGAGGCAACAACGCTACCGCTGCACCACCGTGGAAGTCTACCTTTGTCTTTGAGGTAAACACCTTAATTATTATTCCACCCCCCCCATATATAAACTATAAACAAATTCTGTCTCACACCGCTAAGACAAAATAAAGCCTTAAAATAATTCTATCCCCTTTTTCTCTTTCTTTAACTATTTATAACTTTCTCTTTTATGTTTCCTATAGTGTTTACTATTAACATATACTGAAACCAAACTATAAATATTGTATACATTTGTTTAGCTAGCCAGCTTCCAAAGCTTAAGGGCTGTGCCTAGATCCATGACAGTTGATTTTGTAGTATTAAGTACTAACCTATTTAGGGCTAACCACTCCCACTGTTATTTAAAATCATTCTAGGGAGTAGATTGAAAACAATTGTTGTTTTGTGAGCATTTAGAAGAACTATGTCATCTGCATTAAGAGTTACATTTAGTTTGGGTTTTTCTCTGGTAGGTTATTTATAAAGAATGTAAATAACAGTAGTTCCTGTACTGATCTTTGTGGTGCCCCTGCATAAAATAAGCTGTCTGATGATGTTCATCATAATAATCACTGCTGCAGTAGCCTTAGATATATGGATGATATCCTGCATAGGATATATCAGCCGGACAGCTTCCAAAGCTTAAAGGCACCCTCTATGCATCAAAATCATCTCAAGTTGAGCTGACTAAAAAGAGAGGTATGGGTGCCAAGTGCTTCAGAGCTTTCCTACAACTGAAGAATAGCTCCTCTGAGGCTTTTGAGGATCGATGGTCAGTTTGCGCTGTTCCTTTGCTGGGCAAATAAATTCATTTTGGGTGAAAAGGCCTCTTATTTAAAAAAATACTTGTTTATTAATATTTCCCTGTTCAGGAAAGTTATTTTAAAACTAGGAGTTACTGTCATGAGACTGCATTGTACTTTTAAATGAGAACAATCTTTTCCCCTTTCAGAATAAAATTATTTAAAGTAATTGAAAAACATTTTATTTTTGTGGAGAATTTGGGTTTCTTTTACTTTTTTGGGATAGTAAAGTATTTTAAAGTGTTTTTCATTGTATTTTTATGGGAAAATGTGATGTTTAAAGACTTGTAAGTTTTACCTGCTTTTGCTGTTTGTTTTCCCTAGGAAAGAGTCACCATTTTTGGCTTGATCATGGAACAAAATGCCAATCCCACTCTCAGTCATTCTTTCAGCCACAAAAAAAAAAAAAACATTAAGTGAACAACCTTTGCCACCAAAGCAGGCAAGCAATTTGCCTCAGTTGTAGGTGGATGACTCTACCGTGGCCATTTGTTGTACCTCAGACCATTCATCTTTTACCCCAAATCCCTCTGGTGTGGTGCCTACAGCCATTATGGATTGGAGGTTAGCCAGGCCCTCTATGGCTGTTGAAGCCCTCTCAGTGGGAAAGAACGAACCACTATTGCCTGTGTTGGGAGAGGGGGAACAGGGAAGGCTTCCCTGTTTTGTCATAATGTTGTGCCCATCACTGGAGAAGCTGCTGCTGCCATTAATAGCACTGTTGGACCCATTTAATAGCACTGTTGGACCAATTTTTCCTGCCAAAAAAAAAACAGAAAACCAAACATGTATCTACTCATCCTCCAATTTCCTTAAACAGGAGTAGTTTACTGAGACTAGCTCAGAGTTTAATTCAGGTTACTGATCCTTCTCTTAAAGTGGTTTCTGCTAAAAGAAAGAGGGATGCCTCTTTTTCTGAATAGATTCCATATTCTGAATCTGGACAGGAAGATGAAGGGACAGATGTAGGGTTTTATCCTCAGACTTCTGATTCAGACTCAGAGGAAAGCTCTTTCTGATTTACCCTGTGGAAGTTTCTCTTTCTCTGAGATTATTTTCAGAATGTGTCAGCATTTTCAGTGGGACAACAGTGAGGATTTGCAGTCCTTCATAAAACACAATGAGCTGGTATAGAAAGAATTTCCAGAACCATCCCATTCTTCCAGTTCTGTCAGCTTTGGAGGATGTATGTATGTTGCTGCCTGGACCATTCCTGATAGTCAGCCAGCTGCTCCTAAAAAAGCAGATGAGATGTAAAAAGTTCCTCAGCCTTAATCTTAATCCTACTGCTGCTAAGCATTTAGTTAATTCCAATCCAACTTTTTCTGATAAGCATGGGAAAAATTGTATGAGTCTGCAACTTTGATTTCCAGAATTTTGAATTGCCAGGTGCGTATGTTATTCTCTGATTAGTTGTGAAAGTATGTGGAATGTTTTGTCTCCAGTGTCTTCTTGTGAGGAAAAATCTGCTTTAAATGTTGTGTCTTTTGGCTTTTCCCAGTTAGGGGTCACCACAGTGTAGTTTATTCAGCTGTTCATGTCATGTCTCATTGTTCACAGTGTGTGTGTGTGTGTGTCAGTTGATGCTACTTCCAAGGCTATGGCCACTGGTACTGTTTTGAGGAGTTTGCCTGGGTACATTCTCATAACCTCTCAGATGATGTTAAGAATGAGATTTTAAATTCTCTATTGAAAAGGTGATCAAAAAGTGTGATGAAAGGGGTAAGCTGATTCAGGGAATCTCTAAGATTTTTCAACCCTTCTTTTCCAGATTTTCAAAAGGATTTTTCTAACACCTCATCCAATTTTGTCAAAAATAAAACAAACAGTCTTAAAAAATGCAGGTAAACAGACATTTAAGAAGAAATTGTAAGGGGGTTCAAAAACAATTATAGAACCGGCCAAAACCAAGAACGAACAAGTCAGAATGACATTTTAAGGGACCTTGTCCCCCCATTAACCTTCCAGAAAGTCTGGATCTCCACTTTTCTTTCCTCTGGCTACATATAGCTTTAGACAAATGGGTTCGGAAGATCATACATAAAAATTACAGATGGCAGAGGGAGGAAGTTCCTCCTTTTCAGGGGGTAATTCCTCACCAACCAGACCAGACTCGTATTTCCACCTGTTCTTCATCACATATTGTCCCAGGGAGTGAAGGAGCTAGTTCCTCCTTCCTAGGATGGGAAAGGATTTTATTTAATAGTATCTTTAGTGCTAAAGAAAGAAAAAGCTTGGAGACCAGTTGTGGATCTTTCTTTCCAAAATCTGCTTGTAATCGTGTCCAAATTCAAAATGGTGTCACTTTACAATCTGTTTCCTCTTCTTCCTCATTCAAGTTTCCTGGTAACACAAGATTTAAAAGATGGTTATCTTTACATCCATATTCATCCAGTCATCCAGACTGTTTTTTAAAGCTTTGTGAGTCTGGATCATATTGTCAATTTTCTGCCTTGACCTGTGGACAATCTTGTGTACCAAGAGTGTTCACAAAGTGTCTAGCTCTTGTTATAGCTCATTACAGACTACAGGGTATCCATGGTTATTTGTATTTAAATGACTTATTATCTTAGTAGAGTTTTTTTCAAAGTGCAAGTAATCTCTCACATGGGTGGGAGATCTCTTACACAAGCTGGGTTTCCAAGAGGACATCAAAAGTATTTTTTGACTCCATCACACAGTATTCTGTTTCATGAATATCAGCTTCACACCTCAGTTCAAATAGATTTTATCCACAAGAAAAAATAGATCTTTGCTAGACCTATTTCTAAGGTTTTCAGCACAGACTTCAGTAACTGCAAAGAAATACCTCATGATTTTAGGTCTCATGGCATTTATGATTCCCCTAACAAGACTTCACATGAGAAAGACACAATGGTATCTGAAGTCTCTTTGGTCTCAGCACCAACATACTTGTCTTTTTAAAGCCAGTGCTGGGGTTGTCAGAAGAGGAATCAATTGGTGGAGACAGCAAATATCCTTAAATCCAGGTCTTCCCTTCTCCCTCCCTGTTCCAAAGGATTTGGTCACCACAGACACCTTGGACTTTGCTTGGGGAACAGTTTTAGGATGGATAAAAGTGCAAGGTGTGTGGAACACCAGTGACAGATGCAAGCCCATAAATATAAAAGAGATCATTGCCCTGATCAAGGCACTCAATACTCTGAATCATCTTTGGTCCCCGAGACCTCTTCAGGTTGTTACAGACAATACCATAGTCATGAGGTACATCAACAAGCAAGGGGGATCCAGGTTGTACCTTCTTTGCAGACTAGCCACATTAGCTTGGGATATAGCTTCACAAGTCAGTCTTACTCTACAGTCATCCTGCAGTTAGTCAGTGCAAAACTGTGTGGCAGACAAGCTGAGCACGACCAGGGCAACTTCTCATGAATGGAAACTAGATCAGAGGGGTCTTCCAAGATTTGATCCATCTGTTGAGAGTTTCTCAAGTTGACCTATTTGCCCCCACTCTGAATAATCAGCTGTCAAGATTTTGCTCCAGGACTCCATGCAAGAAGGCCTGGAAGACAGATGTCCTTTCTTATCTTCAGACAGAAATGCTCCTGTGTCCTTTCCACCCTTTCCACTGATATCCAAGTTACTTCTAAAGATTCTGAAGGAATCCCCCAATATCATTGTGATGACCCCCTTCTGACGAAGGCAACGGTGGTTCTTCCTTTTTTTGGAAGTGGCCACACTTCCTCCATTTGAACCAGCTAACCTAGCTGACTTGAGGTTCTTAACATGGAAAGTAGATTTCCTGATTGCGCTGACTTCTGCAAGAAGATTGTCTGAGTTCCAAGCTCTTATGGTTAGTCAACTCTGTCTCATTTTCCACAGGGACAGGGTTTCTTTGAGTAATAATAATCATTTGATGCCTAAAGTGGTATCCAAGTTTACTTTAAACCAAACTAGCCATCTCCTCATTTTCTTTCCTGAACCTAAAAATGAGGGCTACTTCATATCGTGAATGTCCACAGACCACTCAGGTGCTATCTTGACAAAACTAAATCTTCAGAGCAATTGTTCATTTTTATAAAGGTAGACAACTTGTGGCAAAATGGACTGTTTCCAAATGGTTGTCTAAAGCTATTACGTTTTGTTATATTCGTCACAATGAAACCATCCCAGGTAGGGTCAAAGCCCACGCTACCATGGCTTTGGCTTCATCTATCATTTTTGGAAAGGGTTGGATTCTACAAGTTTTGTAGAAGCAGCTATTTGGTCCTCTACACATAAATATCATCATCATCTTCTTTTGGCTGTTCCCGTTAGGGGTCGCCACAGTGGATCATCTGTTTCCATTTCTTCCTGTCATCTGCATCATGCTCTTTCACACCAACTGCCTGCATGTCCTCTCTCACCACATCCATAAACCTTATCTTAGGCCTTCCTCTTTTCCTCTTAACTGGCAGCTCCATCCTTAGCATCCTTTTCCCAATATACCCAGCATTCCTTCTCAGTACATGTCCAAACCAACACAATCTCACCTCTCTTGCTTTGTCTCCAAACTGTCCAACCTGAGCTGACACTCTAATATACTGATTCCTAATCCTGTCCCATCCTAGTCACACCCAGTGCAAATCTTAGCATCTTTAACTCTGCCACATCCAGCTCTGACTCCTCCCTTTTTGTCAGTGCCACCGTCTCCAACCCATATAACATAGCTGGTCTCACTACCCTCTTGTAGACCTTCCCTTTCACTCTTACTGGTACCTGTCTGTCACAAATCACTCCTGACACTCTTCACCACCCATTCCACCCTGCCTGTACTCTCTTCTTCACCTCTCTTTCACACTCACCATTACTCTGAACTGTTGATCCCAAGTACTTAAACTCATCCACCTTTACCAACTCTACTCCCTGCATCCTCACCATTCCTCTAGCCTCCCTCTCATTTACACACATATATTCTGTTTTAGCCCTGCTGACCTTCATTCCTCTCCTCTCTAAAGCATATCTCCACCTCTCCAGGGTCTCCTCAACCTGGCCCCTATTCTCACTACATATCACAATGTCATCTGCAAACATCATAGTCCACGGGGCCTCCTGTCTGATCTCATCTGTCAACCTGTCCATCACCACTGCAAATAAGAAAGGGCTCAGAGCTGATCCTTGATGTAATCCCACCTCCACCTTAAACGTAGCTGTCACTCCCACCGCAGTCCTCAACAATGTCACACTACCCTCGTACATATCCTGTACCACTCTTACATACTTCTCTGCCACTCCCAACTTCCTCATACAATACCACAACTCCTCTCTAGGCACCCTGTCATATGCTTTCTCTAAGTCCACAAAGACACAATGCACTCCTTCTGACCTTCTCTGTATTTCTCCAACACTCTCAGAGCAAACATTGCATCTGTAGTGCTCTTTCCTGGTATGAAACCATACTGTTGATCACTAATCATCACCTCTCTTCTTACCCTAGCTTCCACTACTCTTTCCCATAACTTCAAGCTGTGACTGATCAATTTTATCCCTCTGTAGTTACTGCAGCTCTGCACATCACCCTTATTCTTAAAGATAGGTATCAAAACATTTTTCTCCACGCCTCAGGCATCCTCTGACTTTTCAAAATTTCATTAAACAATCTGGTTAAAAATTCCACTGCCATTTCTCCTAAGCACCTCCATGCTTCCACTGGTATGTCATCTGGGCCAACAGCTTTTCCATTCTTCATCCTCTTCATAGCTGTCCTTACTTCCTCCTTGCTAATCTGTTTCACTTTCTGATTCATTATCCCAGCATCATCCAACCTTCTTTCTCTCATTGATAACACACCAAACAGCCGATACTTAATCCAGCGAAAATTTCTTTTATTTCTTTTCCAAAAGACCTGGTACCTCGGCAATTCGCCTTCAAAGGATCACAATTCAATATAGCACAATGGCAATATTTATATAAACATTAATTGAATCAATCAATCAATTAGTTATATAATTAATTCCAAAAAAGGAGGGAAAAGAACTTGTATACATATTTAAAGTGATCATACTATAATTTATTTAAATAAATATTCATATGAATTATATACATCCTAAATATACTAGTTATATTGTTTTATTAGTAATATCATGTATAAATATAAACATATTATTCTATTATATAAATTTAATTATCAAAAAATATTACTAATAAATTAAATAATTCATCAGATAATTCATCACATTCCCAATTCTAAATTAAGACCAAAAGGTTTTAAAGTATTGAACTTTAAAATCATCCTAGTTTCTAGCTCCAATAATCTATCACAAATATTATCACCTCTACAACAAAAAGGCTTACCCAAAATGCTGAATTTTAAACTATCTGATTTCCCTTCATGAGCTTCAAAGAAGTGTTTAGCAACTGGACTAGATAAATTTAAATTCCGAATGTCTCTTAAGTGCTCTAGAATTCTAACTCTGACCATTCTTTTGGTTTGTCCAATATACCATATATTATTACAACTGCAAGTAAGTGTGTATACAACGCCAATAGATTTACAATTGAAATAGTGCTTGGGGTAGTGGTTAACATTGTTAATAGACTTGATATTAATAATTCTATCACATAGACTACAGGAACCACATCTAAATGATCCCAAGTTAGTAGTATGAGAGGTTCTTTTTATTAAGAGGTTATTGTTTAATATTTCTTTTAAATTCTTTCCCTTTTTGTATGAAAACGTTATGTGGTGAGGAAAAAGCTCACCTATACAATCATCCTCACTAACCAAATGCCAAAATCTTTTTATTATAGAAACAAATTTTTCAGAAAAGGCTGTATACCTAGTCACAAAAAAATACCTCTTCCACGTCTCTATCTTTTTTGGTTAAATCTGAAACATTCATTTCTAACTTCCTGAATGTTTTATGCTTGTTCATAACATTATTCATACATTTAGATAATTGCTTTTTTTCATACCCTCTTTCACATAATCTAAGAAATACCTCATTTAACTCATAATCTAACTCAGATTCTATACTAGTATGCTGATATATTCTTTTGAATTCTCCATGAGGCAAAGCTCTTAACAAGTCGGGGGGATGCATGCTGGTAGCATGCAAGAACATATTAACTGACGTACTTTTCCTGTAGGGTCTAAATCCAATGGTATTATTTCTTTCAAATAGGGTCAGGTCCAAAAAATTAATTTGATTTCTATTAATCTCATACGAAAATGAGAGATTATGTTCATTTGCATTCAAAGATTCAAAAATTCACAAAATTCTAATACATCCCCTTTACATATAAAAATTAAGTCATCAATAAAACGCTTGTACAAGATAACTCTATGTTTAAAGAAATCTGTGGGGTAAATGAACTTTTTTTCAAAGAAGTCCATATATATAATGGCATAAGTGGGAGCATAAGCAGCTCCCATAGCCGTCCCCTTGGTTTGTAAAAAATACTCATCATTGAATACAAAATAATTATGAGTCAAGCAAAATTCCAATAAAGAAATCAAAAAACCAGTCCTAGGACCTTCACCTAGCATATTGTGAATGGCTTCAAGCCCCCACCTGATATTAATGTTTGTATATAAGGACTTGACATCAATAGTCACCCAATAGAAGTCACTATTCCAAGAAATTTGGGATACTTCATTAATCAAATCCTGAGTGTTACTGATGTGAGCACTCGCCCTATTAAGATAAATTTTCAACTGAAAGTCCAAAAAGACATTAACATTCTCCAAAAAAGTGCCTATCCCTGATACTATGGGCCTACCAGGGGGCTCAATTAAATCTTTATGGATCTTTGGCAGAGCATATAATATAGGTGTAAGAGGGTCCTTTATATACATTTTCTTAATATCAGCATGCAAGAAAAATCCCAGTCGTTCTCCCCTTTCTAAAAAGGTTAGCAATTCTTCATTGTAGAGTTTTACAGGGTCCCCATCAAGTTTAATATACTCTTCACTATTAGAGAGTAATCTATTAACCATCATGCAGTAGTCAGGTCTATTCAAAATAACCCAATTACCCCCTTTATCAGCACATTTGAATATATAGTCATTTTTCAGTTTTTTGAGACTTTTTAAAGCCTGCCATTCACCTTTACTTAAATTAAATTGTTTTTTCTCTCTACAAAATTCCTTGAACATTAACTCTGTCTCTTTTAAAACAACTTTTTGAAAAACTGAAATAGCTGGTATAGAAATGGTAGGTGTAAATTTACTTCTAACATTTCTAAATTTAGGCATCATTAACTTTCCATATCCTGTCAAATAATTGACATTAGAGCTAATATCAGTATTAGGACAAGTTGAACAATCATCACCTTCTTCCAAAGAGCAGTCAAATTCATCATATTCATAGTTATATACAGATAAATTCATTAAACTTTCATCAAAATCAATTTCATTAAACACTCCATCTTGAATTTGAGTTGAATTAGAAACAGTAGCATTTACATTTACATTCATATTCTTAAATTTTCTAAAATACACTCTTAATAAGAGCTTACGAATAAATGTTTTCACTTCTAAATAAATATCAGCAAACGAAGGGAAAATGGTAGGAACAAATTTACTCCCCTTATATAAAACATTCAGCATATCATGGTTTAAACACAAATCCGATAGATTAACACACTCCAATGAAGTTGCATTATAACAAGTTTCATTAAATGCAATTGTTCTCAAACCTTCATTTATAACGGTTTCGCCCCTTTCTGCCGTTTCTTCCGTTTCTCTCCTTATTGTAGTTGTCGTTTTGAAAGTTCATATTCTCCGCTGTACTGAGATTGGAAGCTTCATTAGAAGCTTCTACAACTTCCCTATCAGTAACTCGGTTCGGAACAACAGTTCTTGCAAAAGAAACATTTTTAGTAACAGTTTCTTTTTCCGTGGAAGAAAAAGATGACGCTGATGCTGAATAGTTCCTTCGTTTGGAGCTGCGAGTCCAGCTCCTCCCCCTAGAGTGATTACGTACAGGCTCACGCTGCCAGCTGAAAATAACGCCTGTCTCGTAATCTTTTAAGTCCCGGACTAGTTTATTACATTTTCTCTGCACAATATCAGCCTCTAATTTGTTCATTTTGTCACTTATGTTGGCCATTTGAACTCTATAGTTCACTTCAGCAACAAGTTCATTTTGCAATGACGAAATCTCATTTTTAAGTTTGTCATGAGATTTTTGATTTCATTTGATCAATATCCGAAGCCAACCTATGGTGCATAAAAGAGAAGTTTGTTTCCATTCCTCTAAAAGATCAGATTCATCATCTGAAAAAGGCGCAGCTGGTAGCTTATCAATGCGTAACCCTCGGGGGGTGATGTTGAGACTCACATACTTCTCCAGGAGCCTAGTGTCAAAATACAGCGCAACTTCCTTAGCCATTAATTTATTTAACTGGGCAAAACGACCATCTGCGTCTGTATTCCCCCCCAAGTTCCAGGGATCATTGTTAGTAAATCTTTTATCACGCTCCACCACCATGTCCTGAAACAGCAAAGCATTAATATCACAATGTCATCTGCAAACATCATAGTCCACGGGGCCTCCTGTCTGATCTCATCTGTCAACCTGTCCATCACCACTGCAAATAAGAAAGGGCTCAGAGCTGATCCTTGATGTAATCCCACCTCCACCTTAAATGTAGCTGTCACTCCCACCGCAGTCCTCAACAATGTCACACTACCCTCGTACATATCCTGTACCACTCTTACATACTTCTCTGCCACTCCCAACTTCCTCATACAATACCACAACTCCTCTCTAGGCACCCTGTCATATGCTTTCTCTAAGTCCACAAAGACACAATGCACTCCTTCTGACCTTCTCTGTATTTCTCCAACACTCTCAGAGCAAACATTGCATCTGTAGTGCTCTTTCCTGGTATGAAACCATACTGTTGATCACTAATCATCACCTCTCTTCTTACCTTAGCTTCCATTACTCTTTCCCATAACTTCAAGCTGTGACTGATCAATTTTATCCCTCTGTAGTTACTGCAGCTCTGCACATCACCCTTATTCTTAAAGATAGGTATCAAAACATTTTTCTCCACGCCTCAGGCATCCTCTGACTTTTCAAAATTTCATTAAACAATCTGGTTAAAAATTCCACTGCCATTTCTCCTAAGCACCTCCATGCTTCCACTGGTATGTCATCTGGGCCAACAGCTTTTCCATTCTTCATCCTCTTCATAGCTGTCCTTACTTCCTCCTTGCTAATCTGTTTCACTTTCTGATTCATTATCCCAGCATCATCCAACCTTCTTTCTCTCATTCTCTTCATTCATCAGCCCTTCAAAGTATTCTTTCCATCTACTCAACGCACTCTCCTCACTTGTGAGTACCTTTCCCTCACTATCCTTTATCACCTTTACTTGCTGCACATCTTTCCCAGCTCTATCCCTCTGACTAGCCAATCGGTACAGGTCCTTTTCTCCCTCTTTAGTGTCCAATCTCTCATACAACTCTCCATATGCCTTATCCTTAGCCTTCGCCACCTCTCTCTTTGCCATGTGCCTCATCTCCTTATACTCATGTCTACTGTCTTCATCTCTTTGACAATCCCACTTCTTCTTTGCCAGCCTTATCTATATAAATAAAAATGTAAATGTTCGTTTGTTCAAAATCTTAAATCTCCGAAAGTTCTTTACCGATTGCTTTGAAATTTTCACACAATGTTGCATTCAAATACACGAGTGTTTTTATATACCTACTATTATATAGATGTCACACGTTGCATTCGAATAAGCGCGTGTTTTTATATACCTACTATGGATTCTATATATTTGTATACAAATATGCAATTTTATATGTTTTTGTTATAACTTTCTTACTTCTTTTTCAGTGAAATCGATCTGCTTTAGTTCATCCAAATATTGCCTTGCAGAAGATCAAACTTAGGTCGTCATACTCACGGAGCGGAAGCAGTGCGACGAGTAATTGCAAATCAAACTGAGGAAGAACAGGCATCAGCAAACGAGTGAAACAGACAAAGAATGGCTCAAATACGTGCCGAGGAAGCAGCAGAGCGACGTGCAGCCAGACATGAGGATGCACGATTGCAAGCACGGCGATCGCATTCTGCAACTTCAGATCTGCTTCTTTCTCCTCGATCAACACCAGCAGACGAAATAAATTCTTGCCTGAAATACTCTACTTTGTGGTGACACGTAAAGACGTTAAAATTAACTATAAATATGCATGTTCAGCTGCAAAACCATCAATCAGCTGAGATATTCTCACACCAATTGCTGGAAATTGGGAACGGAAAGGTGCCGGTTGATCTGACCTCAAGACGAATTTCATTGCCTCATAACTTCTGCAATTTAGTGACATCAAAAGAAGAATTGGTTGAAAATGTATTTCCCAATATTCAAACCAATTATAAGAATCACAATTGGCTAACTGAACGAGCTATTCTTGCGGCCAAGAACAAAGACGTCTACGAACTTAACAATATTATTCAGTCTAGCATTCAAAGCGAGGCAGTCACATACAAGTCCGTCGACACTGTTGTGGAAGCAGATGAAGCAGTTAATTATCCAACAGAATTTTTGAATTCACTTGATCTGCCAGGGATGCCACCGAACTTACTGCAATTGAAAACCGGCGTGCCAATTATCATGTTGCGAAATATCAACCAGCCAAAGCTTTGCAATGGCACGCAGTTTGCAGTAAAAAAATTAATGAGCAACATCATAGAAGCAACAATCTTGACAGGACCTTTCAAAGGTGAAGATGTCCTCATTCCTATGATTCCAACGGATATGCCATTTCAATTTAAGAGATTGCAATTCCCAATTCGATTGGCGTTTGCAATCACCATCAACAAAGCTCAGGGCCAGTCTTTAGAATTGTGCAGTTTAGATCTACACATAGATTGCTTCTCACATGGACAATTATATGTTGCGTGTTCTAGAGTCGGCAAACCAGACAATCTCTATATCTGCACAGACAATGGAACAACAAAAAATATTGTATACCCACAAGCATTGTGAAATTAAACATATTAGAAATGTGCACTTTCTCTTTTCTTTCTTTTCCATTTAACCAGACTAAGCCACAGCAACGTGTGGCTGGGTATAGCTAGTGTATATATATATATATATATATATATATATATATATATATATATATATATATATATATATATATATATATATATATATATATATATGTTTACTAAGCACCATAAGCTTTATTCTTTCACTGGATCAGGCTTTGCTAGGACTATACTCCTGGAACTCCTAGACTCTACTCCTTCTGCCTTCCAAATTTAAGGTAATCTGCCCATATAGCTAAGGCAGTTCCTGCCTTTGTCCTTTCAAGGCTCATTGGCATAAAAGCTCTGAGAAGCATAGCACCCAAACCTATCTTTTCAGTCAGAAGTTTAGGCACATGGAAGATGCTCTGAAGCTTTGGAAGCTGACCAGCTGTTATATCCTATGCAGGATATAACCAATTTAGCTAAGATTAATGAAAAAAAGGATCATTCGAACATCTGCTGTTATGGCAAGTTTAGTTACACAACTGTATTTTTTACTTCCTGAAACTGAAAGATTCACCTGTAATTACGTTTGCAAACCAGTTAGTTACATTAGATAAGAATTTGTATTCTTTATAATTTTTGTAATTTATGATTCAACGTCTCAGATTATCTTTTAAGTCTAGACAATATTACACTTAGCATAAAATATTTGTCTACATAAGGTATAACATTATCTGTGACTGAGTAGGTTGTTGTACTATATTTTGAATTAAAACCATATAGTTTGTTTATCAAAGCGCAGACAGTGTGTGTTTACATATTTTCCTGTTTGTTGAATTTCAATCATTTTAGCTATCGGACAGAAGCTTGAAACTGGTCTAAAATCAATGCCATTCTGTGGGGTTGTCGTTTTAGGAAATGGTTTAATAAGAGCTTGTTTAAAATGTGTTTAATTGTACCATTCCTAAAAGTAAAATTGAATACATGAGCTAAAGGTTTTGCAGGGCATTGTCTTCCATCCTTAAATAGTTTTGTAGGGAGCAGGTAATCTTTTGGGGGCGAGGGTAGCAACATTGGATATTTTCAGGCATTTGTTCTACTTCTTTATTGTATATTTCTTTAAAACAGAAGAGGATTAGTTAAGCCACTTGTGCAGTTGTAGATGTGGAGATAATCTTGGCATATTTTGGAAAACTTAACCTGATTGTTGTATAGACTTCAAAATATGATTTTGGATACTTTCCAGTATATTTTTTATTAATTCAGATACAGTGCTTTGATTCTGAGAAGTTTTTTAAGTTTTTACTTGAGTTCCAGAATTTCTTTAGCAAAATTAAAAATATGGTTTGTTGTAGAAATGTTAATATTGCAACATTTGTTCCTAATCTATGGCTAATTTTAAATCATTATATTTCTTTATTATCATATTCACTGTGCCCTTCTTCAATTTATTCCATGCTTCCTCACATTATATCATATTCATTTAAAGTTTTTGATAAAGCCATGTTTTCATTTAACTAGTATTTTCCAAATTAATGGCAATACCACATTTTTAGTTGTTGATAAAAAGTAATGATTGTTTATACCAGTTTGCTATAACTATCCCATAGAAAACTGATTCTGTTGTAATTCTTAGGTTGCACAGCATGTTTAACTATTGAGTTTTAAATGCATATGTGGCTTTAAATGGGAAGTGATGGCTTAATATATTTGAACGTTTGAGAATATTATGAAATCTTTCTAGAATATTTGAAATTTTGATCTCTGTGTACTTGTTTTGTATTTTCTCATAGTATCTGTCACTATTTGTGTCATGTTGTAATATACTATAGTGGAATATGCTATTTGTCTGTTTAGTCTGTTTTCCCAGCTAATGTACAAGATTTGTTAGCAGCAGAATTTCATGTATTTTCAGTATAGACTGACTGTTTTTCAACTAACATTACTCATGAAGGTGGTGATATGTGTAAGGCACCTATACAATTTATTTTATTTATATTGTTTGTTTATTTGGACGACCGCAGTGGTGCAGCAGTTAGAGTTGCTGCCTCACAGCAAGAGGCTCTCCGGTTCGATCCTTGACTGGAGTGCCTTCTGTGCAGAGTCTGTATGTCCTCCCTGTGGTCACGTGGGTTTCTTCTGGGTGCTCCGGTTTCCTCCCACATCCCAAAGACATGCTGTAGGTGGATTGGGCACTCTAAATTGGCCCTAGGCATGAGTTCGTGTGTGTGCTTGCCTTCTGTGTAAGGTTGAGCGCCGGGCTGGCAACTCGACACCATAAAACTTCACTGCCAATCATGAATGGACAGGTGATCCGCTGTGGTGACTCCTAACTGGGAAAAGCTGAAAGAAGAAGAAGATACTGTTTGTTTATTTCCTTTATTATAATTTAAACTAGGAACCAATCGGGTGCATTGTCTGCTACAGTGCTACTTCTATATTTAAGTGTAAGTTGTAGGCTGGCATCTTTCAAAGTATGTAAAATATAACTGCTCACTGCCTTTATAGGTATTATTTTCAGATTGTACCAAAGTGCCCATGTTTCCAGCAAGGTTAAACTGCATCTGTTAATTTGGGCAATTGTCAGATGTTTTGAATTGGCTAGAATATATAAACAACTTCTGAGACAACTCCCAAATGTGTCAGCATCAATCCACCCAGCTCAACCCATAATAATCTCTCTACCAACATATGCCATATGAAAGAAATGTAATTGTTTTGCTATTAAATAAAAAAAAGGCTCAAATATAAACTGATAAGATTTTAGAAATGGATTGTGAATTTAAAAGAAACTCAATACAAAAAAACTTTCTGGGTAACTCCCCTAAGTCACAGAGGAATATGGCCCTTGACTTAAGACAAAATAAAATTGAAAGTTGGATATATTAAATAAAGGATGTGGAAAAAAGTTCTAAAGGAGGACCCACAAAACAATTTCTTATGTTTTCAGAATTTCTGTCAGCATCTATATGCAGAGCACATGTAGACAAGAGTTGGATATAAGTACTGAGAAATTATTTTAAATAGTTGAATAACCCAAAGTTAAGAGAAGAATAGAAACTAGTTTTAGTGAAATGTTTAAAAAGTCTGCAGCAGGGAAGTTGCCTGGGCCAGACGGTATTCCTCTAGAGTTATACTTGACTGGGGGATGGATGTAATCAAAATGAAACCAACAGATCTAATGAATGGAGTAATAAAGTTAGGTACCCCCTTATAGAAACGGTTGGTGATCTCGGCCATTCCAAAGCCAGATAAGGATTTACTTTTTGTCAGTTCATACAGACTGACATCTGTTTTTAAATCAAGACTAAAATATTTTCATGTCAATAACTGCTTCAAGGCTAGCAGTACATTTATACAAAAGTTATCAAACTGTATTAACAAGTTTATGTTTACAAACATTATACTTCATATATATTGCTATATATCATATAATTTAAGCAACATTGCATAAATTATTCAATTTCTGCCTTTTTTTTAAAACAAGAAACATCTTTATTAAACCATCACTTTCAACATAGGCAATCATACATTTATATAAACGAAAACAAACCACACCAACACAATCCTAGTTGCACGCATTTTACATCGCAAGCCATAATGACTCACTCCCAGTTGCAAATATTATACATCACTTATAATATACCCAGCCATTTTCAGTCAAACGTTACATTGCTCATTTAAGTCCTCCACTGGTAGTGCTTTTAGTAGAATCTAGAAAAGAAGCTGCCATTAAAAATGGAATAATTAGTAAGCATATAAAATATTGCATAATAAGTATAAGAATCGATCAGAGGAGGTTAGAAAGGTTGGGAAGAGAGACTGGATAAGCAATTCACAAAGAAACAATGGCAGTATATATGTCTCCCAAATATGCAACAAAATCTAGAAGATTTAGGATTTTTGCTTGGAAATCTTTACATAGATATATTTATACCCCGTGTAGACTCCAGAGAATTTTTCCATAGATAGCAAATGTTGGAGGTGTGACGGGGAAGAAAAAGATAATTGGGAATATATTTTCTGGGCGTGCTGTGAGTTGGTGGGATTTAAGGATTCCCTGCAGAATGTACTGTCAGAAATGCTGGGTGGGCAGACTGGTGTGATGAGGGAGAGGATTTTTCTGAGCTAAGATACAGAATTGGAATTGCCTGGCCATGGTAAGGCCTTGCTTTGTCTAATAATGGTGCCTGCCAAAAAAGCAATTACTAGAAAATGGAAATCAAAATCTAAACCAACTATACTAGAAGTAGTGAATATAGTAATTGCCTAGAAGTACTAATTCCACATCTAATATAAGGGGACCAGTGTAGCTTTGTAAGGGGCAGACAAACATCTGACAATGTGATAAAAATGTTGTTAGTGATTCACCAAGCCAGACAAACCAGGCAACAAATGGTGATACTCAGCTTGGATGCTGCAAAAGTGTTAAACAGAACAGAACAACAATATTTGTTAAGGCTCTTTCTGAAAAATACATATCACAGATCACACATGAGTAAAAATGTCTCTCTAATATGACTACACCTCTGGTGCTGCCTGCTGGTCAACCCCCCCCCCCTCCATGTCCCTCAGCTTTATTAGTATGCTTCAAACCACTGTTGGGTATGAGTGTCTCCATAATATGTTTATTTGTATTAAAAAAAAAGGAATTACTGAGGTTCAGTGAGACCACCTGAAAAATACATGAAGCTAATGGCATTACAAACAGCTGCAGTGCTTATATTCTATGGCCTATCTCCAGCTCCAGAAACTTCTACTTTTTCAGTAATTCTGCTACAGTCTCTTTTTGTTTTTAAATTGGTGAGGGTAATCTTTTCTGCTAAAATAGGGGCTATAGACACACCCAAATATAGAAATGAATTTGTTGGAAATGTCTGTGGGTATCCCCCATATACTCTACATTAGGGCACATAGTTTAGTGTTATTGTCTGAGTTTACCTTTATTTATCTTATAACCCACTAACTGGCCATACGCCTGATAGATCTGAGGCTATCTCTCCAAATTTTCTTCAGGATTATTCAGGCATATTAACAATCATCTGTGTAAACTGTTAACTAAATGGCAAAGTTACCAATCCTGTACTCATCTAATTTCTTGAGACGAATTGCCAAGGGTTCTACGTACAATGCAAACAACAGCAGGGACAACGGGCATCCCTGCCTAGTACCTCATTCTGTGCTGAGATTAACTGTCAATTCTGCATTTATCTTTATAATCATGATGGGGGATATTGAGGGAGCAACAGATGTTAGAGTGTGACTGGGACCTTCTCTTGCTGCCTACTAAACTGAAGGGGAAGAGACGATGCCTATGCCCATATAAGCCTTGACAATCTTGCACTACACAGACATCTAGATGAAAAATAAATCACTGTCAAGGAGTGATCTGGACACTCAGCAGGCACTGGTCTCTTTTTTTTAGAAAAAACTTCAATAGTCTGCACTTTTGAAAGAAAAAGGGAAGCCATGGCTGTAACCTCAACTATTTCACACTTTTCAAACTTTCTCATTTCTCTCGTGGTAGCATTCATTTAAGTATTAATGTATTCCTTTTTCCTTGTAGGTTCCCAGAGCCAGATTCCTTGCAAATGCTGTACTATACAAATAAATGTTTCACCCCCAAGCAAACCATTCATAAGGTATGTTCATCCTGGGGTATGTTGCACTCACATTCTAGCCACTTCCTTAACCCTGAGACTCCATCTTTCTCTTTATGAGAAAATCCATCTGGAAGCATACAAGCAGATAACAGAAGCCAACTGGAGGCACCAATAGAATGGTAGACTATCAAGAGACACACTAAAATGTAAATATGTGATTTAGAAACATTGAGATAAAACAAGCTTGACAACAAACTAATAAACTTCTGAGAAGGTTAAAGCATATGAAGAATAAAAATGGCAATCTAATGGAGAACATAAGTGGCTAGTTAAAATACAACCCAATAAGATTTACAAAAAAATGAATGACCTTACCCGAGTTCTGCCCAATTAACAGAAAAAAATAAAATAATTTAGCAAAAAAATCTTGAAGAATAGCTGAAGAAGATTGGTATTGCCTTTCAATGCAAGCATTAGATCCAGCAAATTACATCTGGAGATACAGGGAGGCATGGCACATTATAGAAGTAATGAGGGGACTCTGAGTTTGGGGAACTCTTAAAGGGGTGAGTGAGTAGTACCCAAGGCAACCAGTCATACAGTTAAAGTGGATGAACTGGATCATATAAAACCATTGTATCTACTGTATTCCCATATTTCATCATCTTCATCATCATCATCATCAAGCCTTTTTCCCTATTTTTTCTACATGGAGTTGGGGTACTACATCAGTGGTTCCCACTTCTCTTGGTTCAGTGTCACTATCCTACCTTCACTGACAGTCAAGCCTGACTGTAGCAGGTCTTCTCTCACACAAGCCATCCATCTCTTTGCTGGACATCCTAATTTCTTCCTGCCACCTTAAGAAGTAATTTACCAGTTAATAACAACTATCATTGAAATGGCAATGATTTATTAACAAAAATGATAATAAGTTTATTAATTATGTTCTGCAGTAAAGGAATTAATGGCTGTTTTCCACTTATTATTCATATTTTCATATTTATTTTCATATTTTTTGTAACTGAGATCCCTATATGCTACTGAGTGGTATGATGTAAAATGCCATGGTGTGACACAAACACATTTGTTGTCATTATCCATTTGTATTACAGTATACTGGACATATTGCTACTTGTTTGTTAGTAATTATGGAAATAAGCAATATTTCCATGTGGACTAAATACTTTGAAAACCAACTAACTTACAACTATTGCATTGCAGCAGGTGAAGCAGTAGATGTTGGTGAATAAACCTGCCATTGATATTTCCAATGATGGCTGCACATTTTGAAAGATATTTAAATTTATACTGCTGATTATACAATCAAGCAAATGTTTTAATATTTCTGTAAATACCTCAAATCATGCACTCAGACAGGAATTTCTTGCTGTCATGTAAAAGCTTTTATCTGGTTAACAAAGGTATTCTATTAATGTGTGTTGAGATTGTACAGTTTCCAAGATATGAAAATCTGTTTGAGAAAGTTTAGCAAAAATATGCAATACTGAGTTTGAGTGTATTATAATATATTATAACATGTACAGAAAGACCGCAAATAAACTGATTATTATCACTATTGCTATTTGTACAGTTTTAATAACTTGTATTGCTCACAAAATATTTATATTTGTTTGTCTTATGCTTTTTAAGTTTATTTTTCAGAAAATGCTAAGAGATGCAAGAATGTGTATATGCTGCTAGAAGTGTGATGTTCCACAGCACATAGGTGTAGATGAGATACAGCAGTTTTGTTGATCTGTTCCCTCTTACCAGTTTGTAATATAGTCTATCACCAGTATGGCCTCAAAACTGAACCCTGTATGAGCACTCTGTATTGTGGGTCTGAACGCTGGTTGTACTTGTATCACTGGGTCTTTGTAGATTGCCTATTCTAATTCAAACAATGTTTCCATGACTTTAAACAATCACAGAATTTACAAAATCAGCTTTCTCAGGACCTTGTCATATGCTTTCTCCTGGTCTAGAAATGCACATTTAGATTATTTTCTCATCACTAGCTTCTTCTCTGTTTCACTGCAAACATCAGGTCAGTTCTACTGTAACCTGATCTGAATCCAAGATATCACAAAAGCAGTCTCTACTGAAATAAATGGAGTGAAGAAACAGTAGTAGAATTCAAACTCAAAAATCCAATGCCAAAAAACAGAAACCAACATTTATTGCAAAGCTTTCAGGTCACAAACACCCTTCCTCAGTGCTACTATCATGAAAGTAAAAAATACAGCATTTAAATAAGAGTTCTTAAAAAAACACATGATTACAGCCAGCCTATCACAAAATAATGATACCCCACCCCCTATGTTGCTATATGCACTTTGTGACAATATATATATATATATGTATATATATATATGTAGAAAAGTTATATAAAATCATTTAAAATTTTACATATAAATATATATGCACATACCATACACATAAATATAAACATGTACATGAAACTAAAATTTTTCTTTCTGTCTTTTTAATAAAATGGGCTTCAAACTAACAGCATTATTTAAACCAGGTAAAAAGTCTGCCTGTCGTCTAACTATCCATTCATACTCTTTAAGTTCAACAATATTACTAATGTTACCACCCCTACTACTAACATATACTACATCAATAACTCTAAATTGAAATTGATGTTCTTGGCCTTTTTCAGAAATGCGATTACTTAACGCATTTGTTTTTATGTTTCTTCTAATATCAAACTTATGTTCAACTATACGTTCTCTTAATTTCCTTATAGTTTTTCCGACATAGAATGATGAATGTAAAGTGCAAGTAGCTAAGTAAACAACATTAGTAGCATTACAATTTGCTGAACAAACATATATTCTTTATTAGTTGTGGGGTGTTTGAAATGTTATTTTCTGTATAAATATCCATACAACTACAGTTTAGACATTTTGTAGTACCTGCTTTACTAAAAACATTTTTATGCTGCCAGTTTGTTTAAAATCCTTATAGCACAACCTTTTCTTTAAATTATTTTGATTTCTGTAAGCAAAAAAACGGTCTCTCACCACAAATTTGTTGTAACTCAGGCATTGCCATCAAAATTGTCCAAGTTCTTTTTATATTTTTTTTTTTACTTCAGCACTTTTTATGTTAAAAGTAGTTAAATACCTTATTTTATCATTTTTATTCTTCTGTGTTGATGGTACATTAACATTACTATCCAAGAATATAGGTTTAATATTATTATGTCTTGTAACACAGACTTCATCATAAGCCTGCATCATATCTTCTGCCTGTTGTCTAAAAAATCTCTTCTTCTATATTAAAGTCTTCTTAGTCTTGTCAACTGTGCTCTTAGTACCCCTGTGAATACGTGAGGTGCACGCATACTATGCCTATTTATATAACGGTTTACTTGAACATCTTTTTTTATGTACCCTAGTTTCTATTCTTCCTTCTACTTTCCTTAACGCTACATCTAAAAAGGCTATCTTTTCATTTGAACTCTCCATTTTAAACTTAAAAAAACTGGTGGAGAGAAATGGATTTTGTTTTTGTTACATTGGACATTATGTCCCTTTTTACACTAATACCAAGCACGTATGGGATAGATGCCATACAAGACTAAGTGAGGAAGCAAGCCTACAGGACAGACATATAGAAACTCTTTGCACACTACTAGAATTAGTACTAACTAAAAACATTTTCTTGGTTGATAATGAACCTTACTTGTAGTTGGCAGGTGTGGCCATGGGTACTACCATGGCCAACATTTATGCTAATTTAGTACTATATGAATGGGAGAAGAAAGTTATTTATAGTGAACAAAATGTTTTGAATAGTAACGTTATATTTTATCAAAGGTTTGTAGATGATTGCTTTCTTGTTTGGAAAGGCACGTTATAAGAGTTAAATACTTACATTGGTTATCTTAACTCTACCACCAGTTTTTTAAGTTTAAAATGGAGAGTTCAAATGAAAAGATAGCCTTTTTAGATGTAGAGTTAAGGAGAGTAGAAGGAAGAATAGAAACTAGGGCACATAAAAAAGATGTTCAAGTAAACCGTTATATAAATAGGCATAGTATGCGTGCACCTCATGTATTCACAGGGGTACTAAGAGCACAGTTGACAAGACTAAGGAGACTTTAATACAGAAGAAGATATTTTTTTAGACAACAGGCAGAAGATATGATGCAAGAATTTTATGAAAGTGGATATGATTTAGGAAAGGTGAAAGAGGCTTATGATGAAGTCTGTGTTCAAAGACATAATAGTATTAAACCTATATTCTTGGATAGTAATGTTAATGTACCATCAACACAGAAGAACAAAAATGATAAAATAAGGTATTTAACTACTTTTAACATAAAAAGTGCTGAAGTAAAAAAAAAACATTATAGAAAGAAATTGGATAATTTTGATGGCAATGCCTGAGTTACAACACATTTGTGGTGAGAGACCATTTTTTGCTTACAGAAATCAAAATAATTTAAAGAAAAGGCTGTGCTATAAGGATTTTAAACAAACTGGCAGCATAAAAATGTTTTTAGTAAAGCAGGTACTACAAAATGTCTAAACTGTAGTTGTTTTATAGATATTTATACAGAAAATAACATTTTCAAACACCCCACAACTAATAAAGAATATATGTTTGTTCAGCAAATTGTAATGCTAATAATGTTGTTTACTTAGCTACTTGCACTTTATGTTCATCATTCTATGTCGGAAAAACTATAAGGAAATTAAGAGAACGTATAGTTGAACATAAGTTTGATATTAGAAGAAACATAAAAACGAATGCGTTAAGTAAACACATTTCTGAAAAAGGTCAAGAACATTAATTTCAATTTAGAGTTATTGATGTAGTATATGTTAGTAGTAGGGGTGGTAACATTAGTAATATTGTTGAACTTAAAGAGTATGAATGGATAGTTAGGCTACAGGCAGACTTTTTAACTGGTTTAAATAATTCTGTTGGTTTGAAGCCCATTTTAGTAAAAAAACAGGCAGAACATTTTTAGTTTCATGTATATGTTTATATTTATGTGTATGATATGTGCTTATATATTTATATGTCAATTTTTAAATGATTTTATATAACTTTTTACATACATATATATATATATATATATATATATATATATATATATATATATATATATTGTCACAAAGTGCATATAGCAACATGGGGGTGGGGTATCATTATTTTATGATAGGCTGCCTGTAATCATGTGTTTTTTAAGAACTCCTATTTAAATGTTGTATTTTTTACTTTCATGATAGTAGCACTAAGGAAAGGTGTTTGTGACTCGAAAGCTTTGCAATAAATGTTGATTTCTGTCTATTGGCATTGGAGTTTTGAGTCTGAGTTCTACTACTGAATCCAAGATACTCCCATCTTATTTTCTGTTCTGTGGATTCATTTAACTATCACCCTCTCCAGCACTTTCATGTAGTGTGTCAGGGGTTTGATACATCCTGATTGCCCACAGTTGTGGATGTCCCCTTTGTTCTTGAACACTGGCACTAGAATGCTTATTCTCCAGTCATCTGGGATATGCTTCTGTCTCCTTACTATAATGTGAACCCTCAGGGATCACTTCTACACTAATGCACCTGTCATGCTAACCATTCCTCCTCTGCCACTTTCCTTGACTTAAGTTTCCTTAGAGCAACTCATACTTCTTCCAGGGAAAGTTGACCTTCTTCATTCAGTATAGATTGGGCATATGGCAGTCACTTTAGTAGGGTTTTCTTCATTCAGAAACATCTGAAAGCATTCCTTTCATCTGCACTTGATGTCTTCTGGCCTGGTCAATATATTATTCCTGGTATCCCTTATGAATGGTGTCTGTTGACTATCTTCTTTGTCTTTGTGGCTTTGCCTTGTGACTCAGTAGGGCTTTTTTTTTAACCATGCACTGAGTCCCTTACCAAAAGATGTTGGAGTTTCTCTGTTGCCTTGGTCTTTGATATTGCAACTGCTCTATTAACGCTTTTTTTAGCCAGTGGGCATTCCTTCTTAGTGAGTTTCATCTTTTCTATTTCCCACTTCTCCACTCACTCCTTCTTTCCTTTGATAACTTCCGGGACTTCTGCATTTCACCACCAGCTTTCGTTATGTCCATTATTTCTACAACTGGCTTGACCACTAATCTATTCTGTTTTCTTCACATATACTCTTTTGAGACAATTCCATTCCTGTTTGTCTCCCTCTGTTTTCTTTTGTTTTGTTTTGTTTTCTTGTCTTTCTTTTCTTTTCCTCTAGTGGTGCTAGAACCTTGAGTATTTACTTGAACTCATGTCCTTTCATATCAGTCAACTTCCAAGCCTTCAGCTCAGTCTCTGTTGACCTTAGGGCCATCTCTGAGAACACCTTGGAGCTGACTGTGGCCACCAGATGTTTACACTGGGGTCTGACTGTTTCACAAAGGATGGCTTTACAATGTCTGATTTCAACTTGACTCTGCTTTCACTAGTAGGAAGTCTCCCTGAGCAGGGTTGCCACCTTTTCAAATGCCCAAAGTGGGACATTTTTTGTAGAAATGTCATATTTTGCAGGACAAAACATACCCCTGACCAGTACAATGGATAGAACTTAACTTTTTTGCCAAAATAAACGCTTATTCTTGTAGCATTTAATTTGCTTATGCTATTTCATGTAACATTTAGGTGTTTCAGATAAAAACTAACTGTTTTGTACAACTATTAAAGAAAACTTGGGAAATATTTTTGTCCTAAAATCTCAGGACATTTGCCATTTTTTTATTTTTTCTCAGGATACAACTGCCCAAAAAGGAACTATCCCTCACAAAGTGGGACAGATGGTAACCCTATCCCTGAGTTACATGCTGACCACTCTTGTATGTGTTTTTGTGACTATCTGTCTAGGTGAACCATGCGCTGGCAACCATAGATTGACCTCTACTTCATTATTCCTGTTGCCTCATCCTTAAAGACACAGGCAATCCTCATGTCCTGTTCTATCTCTTCCAACATGAGCATTTAGGTCCCCATTACCAGGACCAGCTATTTTTTACCTGCTTTATGAAGAAATCTAGCAACTGCTGCCTGAATGCCCTCTTTTCCTTGTCATGACAGTCCAGCTGAATAGCATAGACTGAGATCATGAAAGCTGCTCTTTCTTTATTTTGGTCTCTGACTGTTACGATTTTGTCACTGATTCCACTGACAATCCTCATTGTCTTCAGAAGACTCTGTCACTCTCTGAGCACAATCCCCACATCATTTTTAGACAGTCCTGTTCCTCGTGATCATTGGATCCCAGGCCAAAAGAATTTGCTGCACTGTTCTTTCATCTTGTCTCCTGGATACACAGGATATTTAGCATCCTCATTACCATCATGCAGTGCACTTTCAAACACCGTCCTCTCAGAGAACCTCTATTCAGTTTAGCAATTCTTAGTTCATTTTTGGCAGGTTGACTGGCAATACATCCAGCTTTCACTCAGCAGAGTTATCCTAGGTAACCCAGTCTGGGTAACTGGCAGGCCAGTAGTTTATTGAACTAGGGTTGTTGGGCTTTATGATGGGCAAACACTGATCAATAGGAGTACATAGATGCATCCCACTTTTGGCATGGGTCCCTAGTGTAGGTCTGGGTAGACCATGTCCTCTACCTATGCAGCACTTACAAGTACCCATGCTGCTTTTGGCCACATTAGTCAAAGTGACCAAATTTTTATACCCTGAGTGACCAGCCCTGACAAAACACATGGTCTGTGTTCCATGTTATTGTATCAGCTGATGCCTAAAGTAGTGGGTCCATATGACTCTTTTCTCAATACACACAACCTAGAGTCTGTGCCATTGTCCTTGATTTCATTCATGTTTGGGTGCATTGTATTTGCAGGCCTCTCAAGCTGAGCTACGAAGGGTGTGTTTAAACACAGTACCTTCCCTCATTGAGGCAGAAATACCTAATATGCTCCTAGGAAGTGTTTAAAACCCCAAACAGATTAGAGAGAATATGCAAACTCCATACAACATAGTGACCGGAGGTCAAATTCAAAGCCTGGACTTTGTATCTGTGAGGTGAAGTTTTTTGCCATAATGCTACTGTGTCCTGTAACCTGGTTATCTAACTTTAAAGCTAATTTTATTAATTTGTTTGTTTCTTTCCAGCTTGAAAAACAGCTAAGTGGACTGGTCAACAGACCCTTTTCAATCACAACCTCATCCCAAAGAAACAATGCACAGTATAAAAAGTGAACAAAACAAAAGTGTGTAGTCAAATTAAATTAGTACAAATTATCAAGCAGATTTAGAAAATAAAAGGAAATATTAGAAGTTTCACAGCCTTTAAGCAAGATTAATAACTCATAAGTATGACCGATATGTTGACTTATGTATAGGATTTACAATTTATCATTATCATGAAAGCAAGAACATTTAGAATCTATAAATATGTGTTGTTTTAGTTTGGTTTTGTAGATTTTTAAGTAAATTGTTTTCTTTTACTTCTGATGGGATCTGGTTCCAAATCGCTGGGCCGTTTTTGATAATGCTTTTTTACCTGTGGTGTCTCTGAAATGGGGTTATAGACTCTTCCTGAGTATTGCTCTGGTTATAATTCTATTGCTTAATTTGTAGTTTCAGGGTGGACAGCATCCCAGTTCTAAAATTTTGAAAAGCTATGAAACAAGAAGGGTGGTTCAGGTAACTATCTTTACTAAGAGTTGGCAGTGATATCTATGCGTGTTGGCAAGCAGTACAAATCTATAGATTGTGTTAATAGTTATTTATATCTTGTGTGTATTTGTGCTAAATTGCAAAGTTAAAAGACAGAGGCCAGGGATAAGTACATTTCTATTGTCCTGAGCTCTATGGCTGTAATTAGGTGAGAAATCATATTACATAGTATTAGTTTGCAGATGTTGTCAGTATGCCTGGTAAGTGAAAGAGATGAGTCTACAGTTTTCCCCAGGTATTTCTGCTCTGTTATGAATGCTAGAATGTTTTCTGCTGTTTTAGAAATTATGATAGATGTGATCTTATGAAATGTTTGAGGGGTGCTGAAAATGATATTATATTTGTGAGGACTGATTAGGCTTGTATTGCTGCATGTCCAATGGCACCATTTTGTGAAATTATTTTTTAGTTTTTGTTGGAGGGTACCGATGTCTTTACTGGATTTTAGCAGTAGCAGATCATTAGTGTACATGTCTATATTAAGTTAATTTAAGTCAGAGGAAAGATCATTAATGAAAAGAGAGAACAGAAGGGGGGGGGGGGTACCAGGGTTAACTGTATCTTAACTGGACAGGAAGTTTCCTGAAATGTTCTGTTTTGTAGGTAAGCATCAAACCACTTAGTACTGATGGAGAAAATCTGAACTTACTGATTGTGTTAAGCAGTAGATTATGATATATAGTTCCAAAAGCTCTTGCAATGTGTAAGAATAGGCCACTTGTTTGAATTAATGCATATTGTTTAAAATGGTGCCTGCAGCAGAATACAGTGCCATCATAGTGCTAAATTAATTTCTGAAGCCATGCTGACTATTATAAAGTGGTCAATATTTATTTATGTGATAAAATAGTTGTTTGAAAATGATTGTTTCAAACATTTTTGTTATAGGACACACGTTTGCTATTGGACAGTAATCTTTCTATTCTTGTAGTTAGGCTTTTTAGGATGAAGTATAATATAAGCATGTTAAACTGAGGATGTTAAGGAGAGGTTGAAGAAAAGTGTCAGCAACTGAGCTACAGGGGTGCTGACATTTTGATGAATGCTGGGTACAGTTTAGAGAGTTTACTATTGGATGTGTCATTTAAGTTGGAAGGGCTTTTCTGACTTATAGGTTCATAGGTAGGTACTAGGCTATCTGCCCGAAGGCATTTATAAGCCTAGCCGGAATGTGTTGGCTTTTGCCACCCCCCTAGATTAGTTCCCTGTGCCTCTGTCCAGCAGAGCCATTGAAGTGATCCCTGGGGTAAACTTTCTGTTTCCCATCCACTCGTCAAGGTTTCTCTTAAAGAGGGTCAGCGAGGAGCTCCGTCTAATGTAGATTGGAATCTTGTTCCAGAGCATGGGAAGTTACTGGGACAGGAATCTATCCCTCCAGAATGTCCTATTTATTGTTGTGGTGAGGTTTAGATCCCTGGAGCGTGTGGCTCGAGGGGATATGGTTTTCTTTAGGTGGAGCATGTCCATCAATTCTGGGTTGGACATGGCCTTGTATGTCAGGCAGGGATCACCTCTGAGTAGGCAGTATGCAACCGAGTACAGCTGGAGTTTTTCAGTCAAGCTGCATAGGGCATCTGCTTGAGGCCAGTGATCCTCTTGGTGAGGTGCTTCTATGGTCTTTCCAGTTGTTGCAGATGTCTTGTAAGGTACATCCCAAATGGGGCATTGTACTCTATTATGGGTCTGATGAGTGATGCATAGAGGGACCCAATGACCTCTTTCGATCTGGATGCAAACCATTTTTGTGATTAGGTGGGCCACATAGAAGGATTATCTAACCACTTTGGCAATGTGATTATCAAAGGAGAGGTTACTATCTACTTGGGTCCCCAAATCCCTTATTATGTCTTCCATATTTAGGGGGAATACCACCTATGCGATAGTTTGTAGGTACTTTGTTTTTTCCAAAGGGGATGACTATGCACTTTTTGGCATTTAGCTTGAGGCCATGGTTTTGACACCAGGTATCTGTCTCAGTGAGACCCTTTTGGAGGACATCTATGTCAGCCGGAGAGTCAATTATAATGCCTAGTTTGCAGTTGTCTGTGAACTTGGTCAGCCATAGTCCTCCTGTGCTTGCCTGTACCTCTGAGAAGTGTATGCTGAACAGGAGGGGTCCTAGGACTGATCCCTGGGGAATGCCACTTGTAACCGGTTTAGAATCAGACCAAGCTCCCGCAACTCTTATCATGTGGGTTCTGTCCATGAGCCAGTTGGCAACCCATCTCATGACATAGGGGACTATGTTCAGGCTGGTGAGCTTGTCTATAATACCTGAGTGGGGAATGGTGTTGAAGGCCTTTGCAAGGTCTAGGTAGGCTGTGTGGACCACCTTTCCCTCATCTATAGCCTTGGTAACTGTCTGAAAGAAGTCCACTAGGTTTATGAGGCATGATCTGCCCTTAACAAAGCCGAACTGGGTAGGGTCCAGTGTTTGGAGGTTTCCAATGTCTCTGTTAATGAGATCCATGATGATGCACTCCATAGCTTTGCAGACCAAGCTAGTCAGGCTTATAGGGCAATAGTTCCCAGGGTCCACTGTGGCTCCACCTTTGTGGAGTGGAATAACAGTTGGTGTGTGCCACTCTGTGGGCACATAGCCTGTGGAGAGGCTGAGTTTAAACAGTGTGTTTAGGAGAGGGGTTAGTTCATCTTTGAGCTCATGTAGGATGCAGCCTGGGACACCGTCCGGTCCCATTGATGCTGTGTTTTTGGCTTTGGGGAGGGCTGTTTTAACCTGAATGTCTGTGATTTCAGGGGCACTACATTCTTCTGGTATAGTTATGGGCCCTTTTGGGGGTGAGGGGGGGGGTGAAGTTTGCACTGAACCTGCCTGCCAGGATGTTGGCTATATCGGTCAGTTCAGTGTATTTTGTGCCATTTTGCACTAACTCCGAGCAGATCTGAGAATTGCCATTTAGATTCTTGACATAGCTAAAGAATGCCTTGTGGTTATCTTTGGAGTCCTTGGCAATTTTTCTTTCAAAGCTAGCCTTGGATGATTTTATGTGGGATCATAGTTTCTTGCTGATACTGATCAGGGATGTCTTCCCTTCTTGGGATTTTACTCTTTTCTGTACTAGTTTCCTCCTTCAATTGTATAGCTTGTTTATGGCAGGGGTCCAGCAGACTGGTTTCCTTTTCTTGGAGGAGTGAGTCTTGGTTTTGTTTGGGATAGCACGATCCACGCATTCTTGTAGGTGCCTGTAGAATGAATTTGTAAAGGATTTTGCAGCTTGGACAGCGTTATCCTTTAGCATGGGGGCTTGAAACTTCCCACCTTGGTCTTAAGTAACTTCTTTTTCTATTACTTGCATAAAATTGAAGATTAGTCTGGCAGTTGCTAGTATATATAATAAATCTTGTGTTGATTGTGGCAGAAGGTTTGGTTAATTCATATATTCATTTTACTAGAAAGGATCGGTACTAATTAGCAGAAGCTTGACAGTCTCTGCAATAATTCTCAGCTTATTTAGAACGAGTAATATTTTCAGTTATTTCTTAGGAATATGGCATTTTCTGTGTTTGTGGCAATTCTATCTTTTTTTCTGAGTTCATTATGCTTTTGAGAAGCTGTTTGTGGGATTCTGCTTCCACTCTTTCCAGAATTTGTACTTGGATTTAAATAGCAGTTTGAGCTCCCTGGATAGCCAAGGGCATCTTGGGCCCCCTTGTCTTCTTTTTACTAAAGGAAAAACAGAGTCCTATCCATGACTAACCTTTTCCATGAAGTGGGGCAGGGCTTTGTTGGGGTCTATGTGGTTGAAATACAAGTTCAGTGTATACTAATCAAGAGTGTGTTTAATAAATGTTGTTTTGTTTCTGTTATTTGTGTGTACATGATACATAAGAGTTTTATTCTCTGCTTTGAGGGATCAGCTAGACAGGACTGCAGAATGGTAGCTTAAATTATGAGGCAGAACTACTACTTGTTTACATCTACACTTTAAGTTGGTTATAATAAGGTTGAGTATTGAGTTGTTTCCTGTTAGTGTACTGGGTTTTGTAGGTTTATTGATTATGTGTTATACATTCCAATTTAGCATTTTGTAGCATTTTACTGAGGGTGAGGCAGAAGTGTTGATGCTAAAGTCTCCTAATAAAAACGATTATTGTGCCATGTGGTATAATAATGGGAAATATGACAAGTAGTAATTGTACAATAGATACTGAGGATACAGAGGCAGGGGGTGGGTCCCATGCTATGCAAAGATGCAAGTTAGTATATTCTCCTAATGCCCGTTTCATTAGGATGCAGTTTTATTTTTGTTTTGTTTTTTTTAAACAAGAAACATCTTTATTGAATTATCACTTATAACACAGGCAATCATACATTTATATAAATTAAAACAAACCATACTGACATATTTTCAGTTGCAAACATTATACATTAGAAATAATCTACTATAAAGCCAATGTCATTTAAAGATTGCCTAGCTCATTCCATTCTTGCCTTCCCTTAAACCTCATTCCTCCTCTTAATCATTATTCTGCATGTATTGCTCCCACAATTCCCATTTTTCCTATGTAATTTGCTCCTACCCTTTCCTATAGATCCCATTTCCAGTTTGTTTATCTCTGTTACTATATTCATTACTTCTAGTAAGGTTGGTTTAGACTTCGATTTCCATTTTCTAGTAATTGCCTTTTTTTTTTCAGCCACCGGAATTAAACACAACAAGGCCTTACTATGTCTAGGCAATTCTTATTCTGTATCACAGCTCAACAAATAATTTCCTTAGTTACACCCATTTGCTCATACAGTACAGTTCTGGTTATTGTTAGTGCTAACTGTTGCCTGAGATACAACTGTAATGTAGGCTGTTAGGCTTTTGCTGAGGAACAAAGCCACAACTCCACCACACCTCTCACCTGACCTATGGTCAAAGTAAATAGTAAATTTGGAAGCATAACTGACCTTCAGGTAGGTTTCAGTTAAACTTATTAAGAGTGTTTTTTTCAGTATTGAACTAAGCCTCTAGACTCACCCATTTGTTTTCTTTTTAGCCTTCTAATATTATGACTGACTATATTTTAGTATTTCTTTTTGTCAGTGATAAGGGGGTTATTTATTATACCATCAGAGTTTTGATGAAGTGAGCTCAGGTGGGGGATGGTGAAAGTTGTGTGTCATACAACTTAACATGGTCAGAAATTTTATCAACAGCTCTTAGCAGCAATTTAGCAGGGAAGCAGTGCAGTTTGGAGAGTATTCTTTTTAATATATTGCATGATATTAAATGTGTTTGCAGGTAGTAGGTCTAGAATTGTATACTGTTTTCTAGTAGTAGAGTATTCGTGTAAATTCCAATGGGAAGATATGGACATTGTATGGGGAATATGAATCTTGATCAGTGCCATAAGTGGTTGAAGAGGAAAGAGAGTAGTGAGAGAGGAAGGGATGATGTTATTATGATAAGGTTGAGGGGCTGCATCTTAATATACAGTAGTATCACTTGACTAGTGAGTCTGGCAATGACTATGAGGATATGAATAGAGGGGTAACAATCAATTGTTGGGCCTGCCAGTGACTATGAAAAGAGGTGTGAATGCTCCGATTTCTTTGTGTTGGTATATAATGGTACGGGATGCTTTCAGAAAGATTTAAAGAGTGGTGAGGGTAGTTATGAAATAAAAAGGTTTAAGGTTCTAAGGAGGAGAGTGTTGGGAAAGTTAGGGTGATTGAATTAAGAGGGAGAAAGTAGGAGTAGTTTGGGTAGGAAGTGGGGAAGGTTGGTGACTCAGTTAAGAAGGAAGTGAGGAAGGTAAATTCAAAAAAAATTGTTTTGCATGCAAAATAAATATACATGACAATGGAATAATGAGCACTAAATCTCATTTCTTAAAAAGAACAAATTATATTGTTGAATGGCACAGAACACAGACCCTGTAATCTTCACAGCACAAAAGTACACTGCTTAACTCATTTTAGCATTATGCAGTATTTATGTGCTGCATTGGTCTGCTATCTCTTTAAATGAACAGGCTCTTCCTTGCATAATCTCTATATGCCACCAAATGTGTCTACCTCATCACATATCAATACACATTTCATTGGGCAACATTCATTAAGAACAATTGTACATTTATTCTTTTATTAGGAGACATGCTAAAATGATAGAAGTGTGCCCCAAGCAACAGGAACAAATCAGCAACACAGCACCAGCGACAGTATATGCAACATAAGTCAGTCTATATATATCATAGTAAACCATTCCTAACATTCTGGAAGCAGTCCAAATCTCCCAACATCTTCCATTTCAAAGCAGACAGCACACCATCCAAAAGAAATGAAAACATTAAATTAAACACTCTGTTATCTTTCTTTCTTCTTTACACTTTGTTGACTGGGTTAGTTCCACAAGGTGGTATTCACTCTGACTAGGGGACATTTGGCCAGGGCATCAGAGAACTTTCCCTACTCTTTTTGAGGGGTACTTTTGGATCTTCCACATCTGAAAGCTGCCATCAACTCAGTCAGAAGGGGCCTTGGTTTAATGTCTTATCTCCAATCATTCACTTATGACATCTTTCTGGATGTCAGACCTACTTGACCACCCCACCCCCACCCCCAACACATTGACCATTTAAAATCTTTAACACTTTTTATCCAAATAGGCTAAAATACACACCTTCTTTTGAGTGCAGCCCATCCTCAGAGCATTTTCTCAGCATGTTAACCACAATGCAGCATAAGTAATACATAACCAACAAGTGATTTAAGCATAATGAAACCCTAAGTCTTAGTCTAAAGAAAGCAACAGAAGCACAGCAGAGAAACTAGTTGTTTCAACTTACAATGTGAACAGATAAATGTCTACAGGCCGCACTATCCACCATTTAGAAAGATAGCCATTTAATCAGCATGCAATGGCTAAGAGAAGTAAAGTTTTCCCTTTGAAACATAAACATGTCTCTATGAAACAATATTATGGAGAAATGTGACTACTTTCTCTTAGAATATGACCCTGCTGTACTCGTGTCATTGTGCAGGCAAATTGCTGAGAGAAGAAAAAAATACTGCAAGACAGCTTTGAGCCAAGGCAACATTTTTATACATTATATCATTAGATTGTGCTATTTAGAAATAAATAATGATAAACCAAAATAAAATTAAAATTTAGTGTTACATATATATGCAGCCATCTGCATATCACTGTTAAATATTAAAGAATGGGCAAAATGTTCATCTTCACCATGACTGGAGAATGAACACTCTCTAAGAGGGTGTTCATGCATTGGTAAATCTGGGTAAAAAACATCTGCCACTTCAAGGCAGCATATTAAGTTGCCACGAAGCTCAGACGGAACAAAAACACATGGCTGCCATTCTTTATGCTCATTAAACACAGTGCTGATGTTTAGCAAGTGTAAACTTTAAAGAAAAGGTAAATAAAGATAAAACCAATATGTGTGTGTGTGTGTGTGTGCATCAATGTATATCTGCACGTGAGGGACAGACAGAGGCAAACACAGCACATAGCAATTTTGCATGCATTATGTAAACAAAGAGAGATATGAAACTCTAATGTCTGGCATTATTTTATTTTATTTATTTATTTTTATTTGTCTTTTCTTAATCGGGTTAGTCGAACTGAGCCAATGGTCCGTTTTCACTGGAGACCCAATGAGAAAAGCTCCAGACAATTATTTACAAAGTAACATAAAGAAAAACATCTGACAATGAAGTTGTATGCAAACAATTCAATAATGTGTTTTACATGAGAACATTAGAAATTTACAAAAGTCCTGAAAATGAAGTTTACATAAACATTACAATAATGTGCATAACATGCAGTATACAAGTTAGATTTTTTTTTTATCAACAAAAAGAGAAAGAGATGCCAATGAGATAAGGCACTTCCAATTGGTGGGTGTTAAAAATGTGAGAGGTAGTAAGGTGAGATTTAAGTGGGATCAATGCAGTGATAGGAATTGGCAATTAAGAGAAAACTTTTAGGTTTGTGTTTATAGAGATTTATATTAGAAATGATTCAGATCTTAAGGGGGAGTTTGTTCTATGCATGGGAAATACTTCTTCTTCTTTCGGCTTTTCCCAGTTAGGGGTTGCCACAGCGGATCACCTGTTTCCATTTCTTCCTGCCCTCTGCATCTTGTTCTGTCACACCAACCACCTGCATGTCCTTTCTAACCGCATCCATAAACCTCATCTTAGGCCTTCCTGTTTTCCTCTTACCTGGCAGCTTCATCCTTCATAGGTTCCTAGGTTCATAGGTTGGTACTAGGCTATCAGCCCTAGGGCCTATACAAGCCTAGCCATAACAATTGGCTATTTCTTCCCACACTATTTACTTCCCTGGACCCCTGTCTAGCAGGGTGACTGATGTGATCCCCGGGGTGAATTTCCTTTCTCCCATCCAATCGTCAAGGTTCCTTTTGAAGAGTGCCAAAGAGGCACTCTGCTTGACATGTATGGGCAATCTATTCCAGAGTCTGGGGAGTCTCTGGGTCAGGAGTCTATCCCTCCAGCATGTTTTGTTTATTGTGATGACAAGGTTTAGATCCCTGGAACGTGTGGCTCTGAGGGATTGGGATTTCTTTAAGTGTAGCATGTCCAACAGCTCTGGGTTTCACATGGCCTGGTATGTTAAGCAGAGATAGCCTCTGAGTAGACGATATGCGACAGAGTATAACTGGAGTTTTTTAAGGTGGTCAGCATAGGGCATCTGCTTTAGGCCTGTGATTCTTTTAGCATCCTTTTCCCAATATACCCAGCATCCCTCCTCAGCACACGTCCAAACTAACACAATCTTGCCTCTCTGGCTTTGTCTCCAAACTGTCCAACCTGGGCTGACCCTCTAATAAACGTATTCCTAATCCTGTCTACGCTCGTCACACCTAGTGCAAATCTTAACATTTTTAACTCTGCCAAATCCAGCTCTGACTCCTACCTTTTTGTCAATGCCACTGTCTCCAACCCATATAACATAGCTGTTCCAGGATTTAGGCATCCAGTAAATGGCAAAGAATATAATTTCAAGGTATCTGCCGCATGTAACACCAAGCATCTAGCATACTTAGTGACCTGTAAACAGTGTACAGCATTTTATATAGGGAAAACGGACCAATGCTTCAAGGACCATATTTTAAGGCACCTTAGAGATATTTTACATGATGAAGTTCAAAATAGTTTGGCCAACCATGTGAAATGTTTTCCTACACATTCTTTCTACTTCCAAGCTGTGGATATAATTATACCAAGTCCCAGAGGAAGAGATGTGAAGAATCTAACAGAAACCCGAGAAATAAAATGGATCACTAACCTTAGAGCACACAAGTATCCAGGGTTAAATGCTGTAGTTCCCCTTAAACCTGTGTTAAAAAATAGGCATATATCCATTAGTTGATTATCTGAGGAAGGCTTGCTCTTTAAGTGTTTAATGAATTGAAGCTACTGAAGGCGTGTCCAAAATAAATATTCCTGATAGGTATTTAGATGTTTAAGACATTCAGCACAAACCTTGTTTTAAACCTAGATTTATTGAAGTGAAGAAGGCCTGAATAGGTTGAAAGCACTTTTCTTCTTTTTACCCTTTGATTTTAAATGAAGTTTTATGTTTAAATAAAGTCTAAAGTTTAAAATTTTCAACATTTTGGTTTCAACGCTATCTTCTAGCTCCATGGTGGTCATTTGAGGAATATTTCCTGTTTTTTTCTCATTTGTTTGCATCTGGGAAGACCTTTAGCAGCTAAGGAAGTTTTTCTCTGTCATATAACATAGCTGGTCTCACTACCCTTTTGTAGATCTTCCCTTTCACTCTTACTGGTACTCGTCTGTCACAAATCACTCCTGACACTCTTCTCCACCCACTCCACCCTGCCTGTACTCTCTTCTTCACCTCTCTTCCACACTCGCCATTACTTTGAACTGTTGATCCCAAGTATTTAAACTCATCCAATTTCACCAACTCTACTCCCTGTATCCTCACCATTCCTCTATCCTCCCTTTCATTCACACACATATATTCTGTCTTAGTCCAGCTGACCTTCATTCCTCTCCTCCCTAGAGCATATCTCCACCTCTCCAGGGTCTCCTCAACCTGTTCCCTACTATCACTACATATCACAATGTCATCTGCAAACATCATAGTCCACGGGGACTCCTGTCTGATGTTGTCTGTCAACCTGTCCATCACTAGTGCAAATAAGAAAGGGCTCAGAGCTGATCCTTGATGTAATCCCACCTCCACCTTAAATGCATCTGTCAATCCCACTGCAGATCTCACCGCTGTCACACTACCCTTGTACATATCCTATACCACTCTTACATACTTCTCTGCCACTCCTGACTTCCTCATACAATACCACAACTCCTCTCTAGGCACCCTGTCATATGCTTTCTCTATGTCAACAAAGACACAATGCAACTCCTTCTGACCTTCTCTGTACTTCCCCATCAACACTCTCAGAGCAAACATTGCATCTATAGTGCTCTTTCCTGGCATGAAACCATACTGTTGATCACTAATCATCACCCCCCTTCTTAACCTAGCTTCCACTACTCTTTCCCATAATTTCATGCTGTGACTGATCAGTTTTATCCCCCTGTAGTTACTACAGAGCTGCACATCACCCTTATTCTAAAAAATCGGTACCAAAACGCTTTTTCTCCACTCCTGAGGCATACTATATTTGTAAAAAAGTTTACCAACATTTTTGTTTGATTTATAGGTGTCCAGAAAGAGCTGGTCAGAGCTGTGGAAAGTTCTAGGAGGGGGTATAATATGATATTAGTGAGGATAGAGCAGGACAGGAAAGGGGTTTAATAAGAGTAGAGTATGAGTAATTTGCAGCTGGGAGTGAAGTAGGTGCTGAGGAAGTCAAGCCACTGGAGTTGTTTTAGTGCATGGCAGTGATGAAATTTGTAGGTTTGGTTACTAGCAAATTTTGTAACACTATAGTATGATTGACAGATTTTAGCCAAAAGGGTAGATTGGAGATGTGAAAAAGTGGGGGAGGTATAAAGTAGACACAGAAGGAGGAAGGCCTGAGTTAGTTTCTGCCTAGGTCAAGGGCTAGGTATTTTTTATGTCTGTAAAGTAGGCTTAGTTTTTGATTGGTCTTTTTAATACAGTGCTGAATGTGGGTATCAAATTTTAATTGGTCATCGATAATAACACCAAGAAGTTTAGTACATGGGTCAGTTTGTATGATGGTATTGTTGACAGAAGAAAGGGGGAAGGTTGATTTGAGGTTAGAGAAGGTTTTAGGAATAAAGAGTAGTAGCTTTGTTTTTTTTTTTGGGGGGGGGGCTATAATTAGTTTGTTGCCGGTTAGCCATTTTTCTACATATAGAAAGCCATGTTGAGTAGTAGAGTGGAGGTTAGAGAAACTGTCAGAACAGGTAATAAGGACAGAGTCATCCACATGTTATATCAGGGAAGATGCTGTACAGGAAGTATACAGTTGGTTTGTGAATATATTAAAGAGTAAAGGGCCACGAATTGAGCTTTGAGACACCCCAGTTTGGATTGGTAAGTAAGGGGAGCCAGTAGCCTAACATCTTACTGAGTGATTATTGTCTGACTTTATTCCTCAACAATGTACCAACAAATCAAACATTTTATAAGGTAAAGAGCAAAACTATACAACAAAATCAGGGGCAAATGAGAGGCATGGGGGTTTAATTCCTTGCATTCTATGATTTTTTTTCATTCATTTGATCACAATGAGACATCTCAGCTGTATTCACTCAGTAAAGTGGCTGCAATGCATGCCAAACATTTTATTGAAAACTGGAGCTTTTCTCCCTGAGTATCCAACAAAAATGGTGTTTTTTTTCTCAGCCCAATCAGACTTTCCCTGAAAACTAAATATAAATAAAATAATTAAAGAGTGTGTGTGTGTGTGTGTGTGTGTGTGTGTGTGTGTGTGTGTGTGTGTGTGTGTGTGTGTGTGCATATGTGCAAACATTACTTATATTTAAATGAAAAATACTTACTTTAAAACAATTACACATGCTACAACAAGTTTGAAGCATTAGTAAGAGGAACTATTTTACATTAAAAATATAAAAGAATAAATAAATTCAAAGAGCAATTTAATAGATTGTCCATTCCCTAAGTACAATAATGCCCCAGTGGGTGGGTGTTATCAAGGAATTAACACATGAACTGCTATAGCGTACACTTGCCAACAGCCTTAATCAATTCTGAATTGAAATTTGAATGGTTTGCAAATTTTATAGCTTTATAGGTTTAACTGTTAAACTTACAGCCTACTGGCTTTTAAGAAATTTGATTGCTTTAACCATGTTAGTAGTTTCTACTTCACTTGCATAAATACACACTCACACACAAATATGTATATATGATTTCCTTCAATTTTTATGTCCATTTGGTCAACAAGTGATAGGGGTAGTGACTAATACTGAATGCACAGATAGCCGAACATTCAAAATGTCAAGGGACTGTTTCGCCATGAAAGATGAGTGGGACTGGAGGGGGTGAGAGTGACTGTGTGTGTGGGAGTCAGGACTAGGGTTGGGGATTTTGTATGTTTGTGTGCAAGATTGTGTATTTTAGGGCTAGTGTCAAGATTAGGTAAGGGAGTAGATGTAGTGTTGTTAGTGTGCATTTGTGTCTCTGAATGTGTCTTGTATGGTGGCAATGTTACAGGAAGGTTTTTATTAAGTCAAGGTATAGGATTAGGGTTGGAGGAAGAGGCAGCATTAGAATTAGGGTTAGCTGCCATTACTATGGAGGGCAGGGGAGTATGTATGTATGCATATGTATGTATGTATGTTTGTATGTGTATATGATATATGTATGACTTGGTCATTCGTCTATCACTGGATTCACTCCTCTGCAACATTAGAAGGATAGATACTTGTTGAAGGCTAGGCCATCCATTTCATGTCTTTTTTTCACAAATATTCACCATATTTCCTTTATAGTCTCCTTGTCTTCAAATAGATAATGAGATCTATATACCATATAATGACATTTATGCTGATCAATAATCAACCATGGCCTAGAAAGAGGCAACTCTGATGGAGAAAGAAGCAAACAAAAAACAAAAGACTTTATGCTATGGGATTCCCTAGTATATTGCAAAATATTTGGTGAATATGTTATCCCAGCATTGTAAAAATCAACATAATGCTCTGTTTCATTTCTAAGTTTCATAAATCTTACTAGGGGCATTCCTCTGAACATCTAAGTTAGGCTTACTTGTTGCACCTCAGAAATTCTAACTGCATTATGCCCCCTCCATCATAACAATGCATAGTACTCTAGTAAATGTCTTCACAGCAACTGGTTATTCCTTTTTTTTTTTTATTCTCTCTACATGCACCTGATAACACTATTGGTCCTGCTTACTGCATGCTTTTTCTGTTTCCATATATATTTCAGAGGTGATATCTCTGTTGGATTACTGTTTATACTACCACCATCCCCCCTTTCAAACCCTGGTGTTGAAAGCTAGCTAACAAGGTATGTAGTCCTGTACTATTTTGCAGTGACATTCAGTTATCATGACTTACTCCTTTACCTTTCACTGTGTTTTACAAATGTTTATCTTAGCATAGTTTATTTCCATGGAGATCTTTGTATAGACTTTTGTGCTGGGAAAAATGTAACTTTCTTTGACCACCTATTCCTATTCCTTCAGGATAAGAATGGTACATCAAATACCTGCTTAAAAGACTGTAACCTTTATCAAGACCAATAAGACATCAGTTAACATCCATGTAGACCCAAAAACTCAAGTTTATTTAAAATAGCATCTAAAGCCTTAGCTGTACTGCCCTTCTCAGGAAGTAAAACACCATTAACAAACACAGATAGATAGATAGATAGATAGATAGATAGATAGATAGATAGATAGATAGATAGATAGATAGATAGATAGATAGATAGATAAAAAAATACCTCCACTGAATAAAACAATAAAACCACCAGTCACGTTCAATAAAATGAGTAAATGAATAAATGCAAAACTTTAGTTAACACGTTACAAATATATATACATATATATATATATATATATATATATATATATATGTGTGTGTGTGTGTGTGTGTGTGTGTGTGTGTGTACTTCAAAACATTGAATTACCCAAATCTTGAATGGCTAATTATCTATTCCGATAACTCGAAAGTGAAAACAATGAAAAAATAAAACACTTATCTTTTTTGCATGGGGGCACACTCTTCCCAATCTTGCATGGACATAACACTGGGAAAAGTGATAAAATGACTTTCAATCACTTCTGCCATTGTTAAACACGCTCTGAATTGTGAACATTCGATTATGTGGAGTGCTTTGAGATATATATACACACACACACACACACACACATATATATATATATATATATATATATATATATATATATATATATATATATATGTGTGTGTGTGTGTGTGTGTGTGTGTGTGTAAATTAATAATAACTTTGTCTTGCCACACTAAATGTCTCATCCCTCCAGAATCTACTCCAACCCTATTGCACCACCAGACCACTAAGATCCAGCAACATAAATCACTTGCAGATCACTAAAGCCAATAACTCTGCTGGTGAAGCACTATTCTCTTGCACCATAGCCAAATTATGGACCCCCCCCCCCACAATTACCTCCGTACCATCATTCACCCACTTCAAAACTTTACTAAAAGCGCACCTAAAAACATGCTGGCTATGCCCTTGCAACTCCCACTCTAATATCACCCACCCCATCCAACCATTACCTTTCTTTCCACTCCACTAACTACCTTGATTATAGCAAGCTCAGATGCTCATAAGCCTAGTACTTATACAGCAGGAACTTCTTATTTTAACATTTGGTAATGTCTGTCATGTACTTCACAGATAAAGATTCTAGTTGTCTACTGATGTACTATGTTCTTCATCTGTAAATATGTTGTAAGTAATTACTATGTTAAATTGTTAATCGCTATGTAATCCAATGTAACTACTGTCTGCTTATTTTAACTGTGGAGCTTTTCTCCCCGGGCCTCCGCTGAAAATGGACCTATGTCCAGTCGGACACTCCTGGTCAACAAATATAAATAAATAAATAAATAAATAAATAAATAAATAATGCCATAGCAGTCCTGTTCAGTTCTTGATAAAGTCTAAATGGCACCAAGTATTGTATTGCAATGTGAAACACGTTTCCTTTTGCTGTAAAACTTTCTTTATATTATCATCTATTCTTTCAATGTTATTACACCTAAAAACTATGCCAGCTTTAATATTATTGTATTGTACATCATATAGTTCACTGAAATTTTCAGCTAAGGGATTGTTAAAGTTTCTGTTTTTGATATTTTGATGATGTTCTTTTAGTCTATCGGCAAATCTTCTTTTGGTTTCACCAACATGTTTTTTTTTCTTACAATGGCATTATATAGAGTAAACTGCATTTATACTGTCACCATAAATGTGTATTACATTATTCTTATATTTTTTTGTTTTTACTTCATCAGCATATTTAATCAAACCATCCCTAGGATCCATTAATGCCTACACTAAGTGTACACCATTTTGAGTGAACAGACAATACAATCATAACTCACATCTTCTTCCTCCTAATTTTAGTTTTCCTACTGATTTTCTTGCAGCTTTAAATACTGATGGGGATTCATAAATGTTACCACAACATGTGGATTACTTGTACTATATCTAATATATAGGTAGGTAGATAGATAAATAAAACATGCTGGTGTGATAGATTTATATCCAAGCATATTTCTCATCTCTAGTACAATCTTCCACTACATGACAAGGAATGTAGCAGTCTTGCCACATTCAAAGTAAACCTAGATAATTAGACAGGCAGTCTCAAATTTTCCCTTGGACTATCTTGTTTTGAACTCCTTGAGGCTGGAAATAACTTTTGAATAGGGGCTTTGGCTAGGATTGTAATGGCAGGCAGACTGAACTCCTAGCACTTACCTGAGAACCTACCTCCTGCAGAGAAATAGAATATATAATTGTCTAGCTCTTCCTAAGGTTTTAGTCATATAAATATTTATGGCACTAGCCCATTATTGCCCGTGTGGTACACTGTTCCCTTTTTCCTCATTACAGAATTAAGGCTTACTATTATCAACCATTGATTCATAGACTCATCGACCCATAGATTAGTACTAAGCTAACTGCCCTTGCAAGCCATTTTAAGCCTAGCCAATTATCCCTTGTGAGACTCGAACCCTGCACCTTGTGTTTGCCAGGCAAACACCTTAACCATTAGGCCACCCTCCCAACCCTTAGCACTTGCTATTCATTTACAGACTTGCTTCATAGTATTTGGTTCTTTCCCCATATGGCAATAATTCCTATCAATATTCTGTATGTTGCCAAGTCAGTGGTATAATAGCATCCGATCAAGCAATGACTGTTTGCCCATACCAATCTCGATATCTGGTCAGTTAGTTGAAATAATTAATTGGGTCCATCTTACATAACCACCCTGGCAATACCCTATGCTGCCCTTGTTCTTGTAACTCTTTAATACTATGCACTAGATTTTAATAGTGTTTAACTACTTTCCATTGGTGACTAGCCTAGCTTGATCAAGACTGCAAATTTAATAAAGTAAGATAACTGCTGTTACTATTAAGTGTACGGGAGTCATATTTTCTTCAGCCAATCATTGAAAAGGGCTGTTAGTCATGCAGAAATTAATGCTCTATGATCCTTTAATGTTCTTATTTTTGCACACCATGGTCACCTTCCTCATTCTATTCATTCTGTAAAACTTTCTAGTTATTTTTGTTTCACCATTGCCTTTTTTTTAACCTTTTTTGGAGATGAAGCACAACTATTAGTGAAGGACATTTACTTTCTTGATCTTGCTTTACAATATTATGTCCCTTCTAATTCAAAGTTCTCTTCTGTTTTCCTTCATTCTTTTTGCCTTATTCCTAAAGATGATTCCCAGACCTTTAACTTGCTTGTTAGGTTATATTTTCTCATCATATTTCTATATCTCTTTCTAGTTTAACCAAGTAGCCTTTCTGACAGATAACTACATCATAATTCCTCTCTACATCATTGTACTCATACATTCAGTACACTTAGCCATAATGTTCACAGTCACTTTTGTATATGGAATGTCTAGCTTTGAGGCTAACAAGTTAGCTACAGTAATTAGCACATTATGTGGTACACCAGTTGTCTAAAACTCTCAGTTTGAATATGCACCTCGTTGCAACTAAATCTCACATACCAAATCTCTGTCTTACTTATCCAGGCATTGTAGTCAGCACATCAGGAACTCAGGATGCTTCTGTTTCCTTGTTTTGATAAATATAATTATTGACAGCACTGATGCCGTAACGGTACCATACCATAAGTTCATCTTCTGTTCCTTCACTGTAGTAAGGCATCTTATATCCCATTAGCTTTCCCAGAATTCACTTATAATTTCTTCAATTATAAAATGCAGTACTTCTTTACTGCTCTCTATGTGGCCATGAAGACTTCTGACCACTAATTCACATTTAAGCCTGACATTTGCAAAATGATTTTGAACTGCTCACACAGTTCTGTTCATTTTCAACTATGCTTTCTAAATAATTTAGCATTCATGGAAATAGAAGGATGGTGCTTTACCTATAACTATATGTTCAGGGTTCTTCACTATAAATATATTACCTTTGTTTTGCATGATAGTAACAAGGTAACCCACTGCTCTACCCAAATAGTTTATTTAGGATGAACATCTTGGTTCTTTCATGGTATAAATTAACGAATTTAGTTTCTATCTTTTTTGGCAGGGTGTGCATCTTATCACTTGTATGCCTTTGGTAATAATGCTCTTTCTAAAATAGAATGTTACTTTTCATTTGTCACGGACTACAAGTCCCCCCTGTGCTCTCTACACATATCATGAAATAAATAAATAAAGTAAAATAAATAAGATGATTTAACTCCAGTATGTAAAACTACTGAGCTATGACATTACATCCTTCAGCTGTGCAGTAGGGCTGCTATCACAATGTACCAAAATGGCTGAAAAGAAGACAAAAAGAAAACAATCAATAATACTCAGAAACATTTTAGAAGTCAGAACAAATGTCTATTGCAGCACAACTTTATGAAATATCATCTTTATATATAATACTGTTACTTTGGAATTATGCCACATTGCATTAATATTAGTTATCTTGTACAACATAGATTCTTGCCTTGGAATTCTGCCACGTTAACCTTAATACTGGCTGGCTGGCTCATATGATGTAGATAGAATTAACCTAACCACCTGATGAGAGAACATTAACAAGGCATGTTTTACTACTTCAGAGTTAGCCAAAAGTCATGACTGGTCACTGGCTCATGCTTCACCCACCCACGATTTTTAAGCAAAAGCAAAGGTTCATAAAAGTCCTGGAAACAATAATTCTTTTATTTGCAAGGAAGAGGCCCAAGTACTAAATAAATGGGCAAGAATGAGTCATTTACATAATTGATTATAACTTTTCATGCACCAGGAATTATTGTCAGAGTATATAATCAGTTCTGTTCTATAAAGGTTCTTAGAGAATATATTAGAACTTTAATACTAGAGAGCTCTGTGTTATTTATCTGATCTCTGGAATAGGTAGATGTCAGTTATTGTATTATATTACACTGTTTATGCATCCACATACATTATTTGTTACTAGACCACCATTACCTTCAGCACAAAAAGGGAACAAAAAACACCTTCAGGCAGTCTAGCACTAATGCACTGTGCTAATGTTTGTCATCCTTACCTACTCATTTTAAATATAATTTATCTTAAAAATTAAAATCAAAATAGAATCCGTTGTGATTAGCAGATGTCATATATACTAGTTTGACCTGCGTTTCTATCCTCTACCTTATAGCAAGTTTAAGGACTTGAAATATTTATTATATCAAGATTTTAATGGTGCCATTAATACCCTTCAGTATTTTGTATTTTTGTATTTTGTATATCAGTGCATATTCATTGTTATAGCAATAACCCATAGATGGGTATGGGTAATGCTGGATTTACCAATGGTTGGTGTGGTTGCCGGAGTGACCAAATAAAACCATCCGTGGATAAATCAGCATTACCTACATTACCCACATCCAACCAAAGGTTATTGCTATTATACAATGACATTATTTAAGAAACAAATGACTTACTTTTCTTAAATAATGTCACTGTATAATGGTGCTGCAGTGTTCTTCTGCTTTGCTTTGTAATTCTGCCCTTTGATGATATACTACGCATGCATACGAGACTTATGTTTTCACGCTTATAAAGTACATCAGTGCTGTAGAAAGTAAGCAACAAAGAAAGGATGATCTCTCTTTCCAAAGGAAAAAACATCAGTGTACACTTCTAGACATTTTAGAGGTATGAGAGAGAAAATTCAAGGAAAATCATGTATGTTTCTTTAGTTTTGCAGAATGTACCTGATTTTGCTTGTATTGCTTTGTTCGCATACCTACCTCTCAAGAAATTTGGACAAAGTGTACATAAAGAAGGGGAACCAATTGTTAATGTTACTCTTATAAAGTTAGAAATCTGTGAGACTATCTGTTGCATGAAGGAAAGAAAGTCTGAACTGTGTGTAATTATTTAGTGACTTCATTCCTCAGTGATTTTTTGGAAAATCACAAATTCTGTGATGAACAAAGTCAGTAATAATGACATGCTTTTCAGTTTCAGACTTTGCTTACTTCACACTAATGCCTGTCAAAGTCTGGCTGCTCAATGGTGCTTTAGTGACCGGACTTTTTTCTTTCGGTTTATGCTTAATTTACAACTGGCACACTGGTTGGGCTGTACAATCACTGTACTCGTTTTTGAATATTAATGACTGGTCATTGTATAATTTGCAAGTAACTTATGGCAGAATTCTGGATCCATGGAACAATGCTTCTTTTCAGAAGTATCTGTGTCATTGACCTGTGGTACTGTATCAGGCACACAAGTGCTACAAGTCATACCCCGGGATTCATGAAGCTTGCGCCATGCGCCGGAGTAGCGTCGGTGATCTAGCGCCAAATATGGCTGTCGCGCGATTCAGGTAAGAGCTGTTTCCATGTGCACTACCAGCATACGCCAGAGCTGCACAGCTCCAGGCACATGTGTGCTAATTACCCATGCACAGCAGTGTAACATGCAAATGAAGGTATATAGCAATTCATGAAGTTGTGCAGGCGTAGCATAAGCATGTAGAAATGTAAACCAAAAAAAATGGTTTCCATGTTGTCAAACATAAAATTGGAGCCATGAAAGCGGACCAAACTTACGTTTTATAATGTTAATATATGCCAATGGCTACATATATAGCCAATGGAATAAAACAACATGCACAACGTATAAAAACTAACATTTAATTTCATGGCCACACCAACGCAAAGTAAAACCGCAGTGCATCGGTGCGCAAATGGGATCATAATGAAAATATATTTAGATGTCATAAAACTGTAATGTAATGCAATTCATGATATCCCCATAATAGTCAATGGCATGCATGCTACACCACAACCATGGCACAAGGGTTGCTAAGGGTCTGTGACAGTGTTCCGTGCGGTAACTAGGAATTAGCAGTCAATGCCATGCAAATGAGTCAAGTAATACTGAATCGCAAATGTCCCACTGGCATAAGGATGTAACACATGGCGTAGCATTACAACACCGAGGAGTAGCCTGGAGGTAAACATGACATCAAGAGAGGGGTGTGCCACCGTATCTGTAAGCACATTGGATCATTGCTAATCCATGTTGGGTGTTGCTAAGCAAAGCCACAGGATAGGGGTGTGGAAGTAGCCATAGCTTTGCATAGCTGAGAGCACACAAGGTAACTGAAAGTTCATGTGAACATGGATGAAAGCGCACATGAAACCCGGTAAATGGATGTGTGCGGCGTGCACCACAGCTGAAGCAGGAAGGATATAGGAAGACAATAAGGAAATGCTGCAGCATGGTAATTGGAGTACAAATGAGTAATTAACACTTAGAAACTTACAGTGGGCCGTAGACAACAGCTAACAAGGCTGCTAGCAGTTACCTGCAGAACAGGAAAGGGGAGATGCCGTACAGCAAAGAAAAGAGAACTGTCACAGCAGAACAAAGCAAACTTGATGTAGATCAGCTACATAACACAGTTCCCAACACAATCCTGGGTTGTTGAAGCACAAAACAAGAAAAGTGCCAGCTGGATGCATGCCTGACAATGGGAAGTGAATCGGGCTGAAAATAGAAGTAAAGGGCAATAGAAGAATCACGGCAGACAAGTGTAAGTCAACACCAAAGCCCCCACAATAGCAGGACCTGCTGTAAAACCAATAATTAAGATACCCTGCAGCTGGAATAGCACAAACACACCCAATTCCATCAGCATCATCCATTGCACAATAGTATAAGGTGTGAAAGCCCCTCACACACACTTGTGTATTCCCAGACACTCTGCACCATTGGTGTATACAGACCGGGGACTTTTAATATGTATATGTTAGGGGCTGCCATAGCTTTGATTCACCAGCATGTGCTGGAGACTGACGGTGGTGTGGAGGATGATGCTAACAACCATCTCGGGCACTGGAGGAGGAGATGAATGTTCAGACCCAGGGTAACCTACCAGGGGCTACATGATCTGGAGATAGTAGAGCATTACAGGGTGGACAGGGACATCATACAGCAACTTGTTGAGCTGTGCGGGCCATGCCTCAGAGCCAGAAGTAACAGAGGGGAACCCATCCCAGTGGACACGAAGGTATGTGTAAGCTTGAGAATACTAGCCACAGGTACCTTCCAAAGGCCAACTGGGGATATCATGGGGATCTCACAGGAATCAGCATCCAGGGTACTCCACTAGTTCCTGGATGCCATGTTACTACATGTCAATGAGCACATACATGTCCCCTGAACATAGGAGGAGTTGGCCAGCAATATGCGTCTCTTCCACCGTGTGGCAGACTACCCAGAGGTACTGGGTGCAATAGACTACATGCACATACACATCAAGTCACCAGCTAGTGAGCAGGGTAGGCGCTACATAAACCACAAGAGATTCCCCTCCATCAACTGCCAGGTTGTGTGCAATGCCCAGGGCATTATCATGGATGTGTGTGCCGGCAGTCCTGGAAGCGATCACGACTCCCACATCTGGCATGCCTCACAGCTGTATCAGGTATTTGCCAGGGGGACATCCCATATGGCCACCTGGTGGGGGATGCTGGCTATGCACTGGAACCGTGGATGATGACACCCATCAGAAATGCACACACAGCCACGCAAGAACGCCATAATGAGGCACACGCAGAAAACAGAATCATCATAGAACACATGTTTGGGATGCTGAAATCACAGTTCCATTGCTTGGACATATCTAGTGGAGCCATGCAGTACTCTCCAGGAACATGTGCCCACATCTTCATAGCATGTGCCATGCTACACAATATGATCCTGCGGAAACAGCTGCAGCAGGGACAGAATGGTGAAGGCCCTCACAGCCCACCAACATTGCCAAGGGACCCAACAGGCACAGGGGGGCTCAGACCACAAACACCCTGTGCTAGCCCCAGTAGGCAGATGGAGGTGTGCCCAGTATGCCCACGCCTTGGCAATAAGGGAACATATAGCACACACACTGACAGTGTAGGCACACATGGACTGGACACCCTTCTCCACCTGCACACACAGCAAACATGGATGGCACACACACACGAACACCTGTAAATTGTCATGTATAGGTGGTCTACTGTGTGCATCCTACATAGGTAGCTCTCAACTACTGTACACACAGCCGCCATTTGCACAAGGTAAGTCAATACCTGAACAGTATATTAAGTTATCAGCATGTGTCCATACTGTATGTACAGGTTCACAGATACATAGGTAGGTACATGCCCAACCGCCAAGGCCACTCATAAGCATATGCAAAACGTGTCTGCTGTCGCCACCCCATCAATCAACTAACTGTCCCTCAGTGGAGCAGAGCCACTTGCAGGATCCCTGGGATGTAGCTACTGTTCACCACCCACTCTGCAAGGATTCCCCAGAGTGTTAGTGAGGGGTTTTGTATAATGTAATCAGGGATGTGTTTCCAAATAATGGGTAGTATCCCTGACAGGAATCTTCACAGATGTGAACATGTTACATAGTATACCTTAAACACAGCTTGCATATATAGGTAGTTCTCCACAGAATAATAAACATGTGGAACACACAACCGCTGAAATGTGCGTTCATCACCCTTGCACTACCAGTGCCTGGTCTGAGAGGTAAGATATCACTGCCAGGATTATAACATGCAACCATGTACACATTCATCACAATAACATACCACTAAGCTACCTGAGATGTACCAATGGCAGTGGTGTATACTGACAGGATAAAACACAAAAGGTAGGAATGTGTTGAAATAGCACAAACCAGCATGTACACAATGAAAGGTGTATATATATATATATATATATATATATATATATATATATATATATATATATATACATATATATATATATATATATATATATATATATATATATATATATATATATATATATATATATATATATATATATATATATATATATATATATATATATATATATATATATATATATATATATATATATATATATATATATATATATATATATATATATATATATATATATATATATATATATATATATATATATATATATATATATATATATATATATATATATATACACAATCATAAATAGAGAGAGAGAGAGAGGGAGAGATATGTTGATATATGGGGATATACATATATATGTAGATATATAGATAGGTTAACAACATCTACATAACCATGGAGGTACATATAAATGGAATACCTACCACATACCAACTGCTTTACATACCGATGCACGTAATTCTGAGGCTTAAGGTCCGAAAGAACACAGTACCAAAACACCAGATGCACGAGGTGTAATCTCACGATGTTAATGGACAGTATGCTTCTGGTGTTGTGGTTTGGTTAGATTACTGTGTGTAAGTGTGTTTCTTAGGGCTGTAGTGTGTGTAAGTGTGCATTCTGTGTGTGGTGTGTGTTGTTGGGGGACTGTAATGTGTGATTGTGGGATAGCTTTGTGTGTCTGTTTGCTCGGCCTAGGATGTAGAATATTAAAGTAGTGAGTGGTGTGTGGGGCGCAGACACCTACATGGGTTGTGTAGGGGGCTTGGCCACCTGCTCATATGTAGTGTAGGATGGTTTACTTGGATGTGTTGAGTAGCAGTGTGTCTGTGTGTGCATGTGTGTGTTCCATGTTCGTGTTACCTTCACGAGTTACTATTGATGTCGGTAATGTGGGGTATTGGAGTCTGTTCCCTGAATTGTGTGCTTCAGAACACTGTGGTTTCAGAATTCTGTAGGTCTCCCGTATACAGCGGTTGAAGTGTTCACATATGTGTATAACACAGACCATAGCAATCACACATTCCGTCACTACCAACCTTTATGAACAAAGGATATGGAGAGTATATGCCTATACACCATTACAAATATGTGCTATGGACATGAGCCAATGATAGGGTTACCACCTGTTCCACTTTGTGAGGGACACTCCCTCTTTGCGTGGTTATGTCCTGACCAAATATATTAAACGTGGCAAATGTCCTGGGATTGTAGGACATAATTATGTCCCATATGTACTGTAATAGTTGCATACAATAGTTATTTCTGTATCTAAAGTACCTACATGGTACAGGTAACAGGATAAGCTACTAAACTGCTACAAGAATAAGCTTATAATTAGGCAAGAAAGGAAAGTTCTATCCCTTGTACTGACCATGGGTTTGTGTCGGCCTGTAAAATCAGATGTGTGTCCTGAAAAGGACCCACAATGGACATATGAAAATGTGGCAACCCTAGCCAAAGAGGGTCAGTCACTAACACAACTACGATGACTGCAAATACCTATGACAGAAATACACAGCTATCATGTAGCAACATGTTATTACATTCAGATGTATTACCGAAGGGATTAAAGGACTAACATCACCTGCATGCTATACAGGAACCACATAACAGTGCCTTAATGAATCAGCCTGCAAATACCATTGTATTAGTCCACAGTAGGATAGGTGTTCAAATAGGGAAGGAACCCTCACGCACATAGCGATTATGTATAAAAGCAGTTTCTACACACCTGCATTTGCTAAGCACACTCACCATCCCCCCCCACACCCAAATATATTACAATACAAACTGTAATAACATCACAAATCATTCACACACTGTACGACATCTGCAGAAGCCTTAATATACCTTGTCAGAGACACACTAACATGGCCCTAAGTGAAATAGCGGCTGTTATACAATGGAACAGCTGCTGATGTAATAGGGTTTGTTTGCACTAATCCTGATTTAGAGGGTTGTGCGTACACCGGGATGTGTTAGCAATTAGTGAATAACAGCACAGTATGCTACACTTGTACACCAAATCAAGGATGTCTGGTGAGCACACTGTATACCACATAACAGTTCATGCATAGCCATATTGCCTTCAGCTGGCCAAACATCCTTGCCAGACTTAAACATCTGCAGAAGTATCAGGTACAAATAAACCCTGCATAAGTAGCACTGTTCTGAAATATAACAGCTTTACTCATATGTAGAACTAAATCATCTAGCCATTACACACAGTTCATGGGAGTCATGAAGCTAATATATCTCTGTGTATCTCCATATAGCTGTTGAAATATATCACCGTAACACATCTGGGCTGTCTCCCTCGAAGTAAAGCAAACGGACAACGCTAAAAGGAGTACTCACTTATACACCACTGTTGCCATGGTATCGGCTAATGGAGTAGCTGCACAGCTGATGTGCATCCAATTAACTGCTTTGGAACAGCAATTGGTGGACAGGATACCACATGTTATCGATATGTAACTAGAAAAGGATGTGTCATCACACATTCAAACCATCCATATATACCAGTGGAACATTACAAATAACATTGAAACACAAACCAAAAAGGACTGAATCAACTGTTAACGATATGTCGGGTTACTAATAAGGTATGTAGAACAGTCAGTATGTCTGTGTATGTAGTACTATTCTGTAGTATTTAAAATGCATGCAATCCATATAGTGGAAACAATTATCTTGTAGTGATGTACTTTTGAGCATAGTCACGCTTGTAGTATTTGTGTGTACTGCTGTAGGTCACAAGGCAAACACCACATACACCACAAGGGATGCTATATAAGGGCTTTGAACAGAAATAAGGTCACAAGGCAAACACCACACACACCACAAGGGATGCTATATAAGGGCTTTGAACAGAAATACTCCTCACCAACCGACGTCAGTGGCAGGGTTGGTCCAACAAGTATGTGCTATAACAGGGGATAGTATATGTTGATATATTGTAACTGTAGCCATATGTATGGGTGTAATACAGAGAATAACATGTGGAAGGTTGGGCCACTGTGCAAGTATGTTTTGCATTGTGGGATATTGTGCCAATAACTGTGTAATGTACAGTATTGTAGGCAGATATGTATTACAAGCTACATAGCATTACTGTGATGGTAGGCAAACATTAGTTATGTCAATCGGCATTTACAATACACAATAACAGGATACATATGTCTTTTAGTGAGCCGACAGTTTATCAGCATGATAGCAAAGTAAAATGGAAGAGCTATTTAACTATCCATGCACATAAGACATGTAATATGTGCAAAGGTAGCTACTAGGCTGTCTTAACAAGGGTATCTGTAAGCCTAGCTAGCGTGTGTTGTCTTTCACCACCCCCATGAGTTGGTTCCCTCTGCCGCTGAATGGCAGAGCCAATAGTTCCCTGTGCCTCTGTCCAGCAGAGCCACTGCAGTGATCCCCAGGTACATGTCTGTCTTCCATCCACATGGCAAGGTTGCCTTGAAGAGTGCTTGTGAGGGGCCCTGCCTGAATATCATTGTAATCATGTTTCAAAGCATAGGGAGTGTCCGGGTCAGGAATCTATCCATTCAGCATGTCCTACTCATCGTTGTGGTTAGGTCTATATCCCTAGAGCATGTGGCTCTCAGGGGCTTCTGTTTAGGTGGAGCATATCCAGCAATACAGGGTTGGACATGGGCCTTGTATGTCAAGCAGAGATCACCTGTGAGTATGCGGTATGCAACTGAGTATAGCTGGAGTTTCGTAGGTTGGGCTGCATAGGTCATCTGTTTGAGGTCAGTAATCCTCTTGGTGTGGTACTGGTGTCATCTTCCAAGCTGTTGCAGTTGTCTTGTAAGGTATATCCCAAATGGGGTGTTGTATCCTTTAATGGGTCTGATATGACATGTGTAGAGTCACAATGGCCCCTCTGATCTGGATGCAAACTCATTAGAGATTAGGGGGGCCATGTAGGAGGATATTCTAACCACCTTGTCATTATGGGTATTGAAGGAGAGATTGCTATCTACTGGTGTTTCCGGATCCAGTATTACCTTTTTTTATGTAGGGGACTAGCACCTATGTGGTAGTCCATGGGTAATTAGTTATATCCAAAGGGGATGACTATGCACTTTTAGGCATTCAGCTTGACACCATGATATTAACACCAGGTATCCATCACAGTGCGACCCTTCCAGAGGGTGTCTGTAACAGCTGGGGAAACCATTATGTCCCCTAGTTTGCAGTCATCCTGCAAACCTTTTCAGCCAAAGCCCTCCTGTGCATGTCTGTACGTCAGAGAAGTATATACCAAACATGAGGGGTCCTAGGACTGAGCACTGGGGGACAGGAGTTGTAACCAGTATACAGTGGACCTAGGGTATGCAACTCCTACTGTGTGTGTTCTGTCCGTGAGCCACTTTGTAAGCCATCACATGACATAGGGGTTAATGTTCAGGTGGATGTGTATGTTGATAATACCAGAAGGAGGAATGGTGTTGAAAGCCTATGAGAGATCTAGGTAGGCTGTGTGGACCTTCTTACCCTCATGTAATGCCTTGGTAACTGTCTCTAAGAAGCCCACCAATTTTAGGAGGCATGGTCCGGCCTTAACAATGCAAAAAAGGGAGGGGTCAAAGGGTGGCAGGTACCCAATGTCTCTGACAGTGATCCATGATGTGCACCATAGCCTTGCAGACGAGGCTAGTCAGGCCTATAGGGAAATAGGTCCCGTGGTCCATTGTGGCGCCACTTTTGTGGAGTGGGATAACTGTTGCTGTGCGCCATTCAGGGGGCACTATGCCCGATATGAGGCTATTATTTAACATGGTGTGTAGGTGAGGAGACAGTACGATCCGAAGTTCATGTAAAATGCAGCCCGGGATGTTGTCCAGTCCCATGGATGCTGTGATATTGCCTTCAGAGTGTACAGCTTTGAGAGGGATCTGCCAGGATGTTGCCAATATCCATTGTTTCTGTAATGTTCGTGCCTTTGTGCTGTAACTCAGAGCAAATCTGGTTGTTGACATTGAGGCTCTGTGGTTGTTGTCGGTATTAGTTGCTTTAAAGTTTTCATAGCTAGCTTTGGAGAATCGTATAAAGGATCTCACCTTCTTACTGAGGCTGGCCAGGGATCTCCTCCACTCATGGTATATTACTCTCGTTTGCAACAGTGTCTTCCTTCTGTAGTACAATATGTTTATGGCAGGGGACCACCAGATTGGTTTAGTTAATTCTGAGTATAGCGTCCTGGTTCTGTTTGGGATAGCACAAGCCATGCACTCCTGTAAGTGCTTATAGAGTGCATTTGTGTAGGATTCAGCAGTTGTAACAGTACTGTCCATCTGCATGGGTGTCATGACGTCTACCACGTCTGCCTAAAGAAGCATGTAGTTGGCCTTGTAGACATATTATACTGTGGTTCGCTTAATGGGGGGGTAGGTGCGGGATGTGGATATCAACGGTGTTCAGCACATGGTCTGATCGGACCAACGAGGAGTTGGCTTCATGTGTGGAGCACCAGTCACTCATGCTGGTAATGACTAGGTCTAGGATATTGTTGCCCTGGTGGGTGTGTGGATATGTTGAGTTAGGGCATTGGTGTTTATGAATTCCAGAAACCGTTGGGCTAATGTGTTGGTAAGTACAAAAAACAAGCCAGCAGCAAGCAGATAGTGTCAAAAGAACAGTTTAATAAAAACTGCCCCAACAGCCTAATGGCATCAAAAACATACCGGTTTCGGCAATGGTTGGAAACCTAGCCTTCTTCAGTGTAAAACAAGAAGCCAAAATAGGAATGCTGTATTTAAACAGATGAAACCATGCTGATTGGTTACAAAATCATAAGCATGTGCTGATACTCAAATATCATAAAATAACACATAGTTTTCATAGTTGGTACACAAGTAGTTTTCTCAGTTAATGGTGGGGTAGATACAGTGAGGCTTATGTGATGAGTGTGGTGTTGTGGACTGTGTACCTTCTCCACATGACAGTCAGGCTCAGGCTTAGTTGGAGAGACCTTTACCTCCAGTTTGGCTAGATGAGTGCCTCTCTCACAGGTTGTAGTGTTGGGTGCTAGGCGGAGAGGCTTGTCTGTGTACATGAGGCAATGTGTACATTTCCTCAAGATGTGTCCAGATTCATCAGATAGACAGGTGAGAACACTGGCAGTTAACTCTTGGACATGCCTGACTATAGAACTACATTCACCTAGATAAGTGAGGAAGGTGTGTACAACAGCTACATTACTCTACAAAGTGAGAATAGTATGTACAAAACCTGTTCACCCTTACCTGTAGGTGATGTGGAAGTTTGAATGCTATAGTAATCATTAGCTTACGTACTGTTTACAAGTCCTGAACAAGTGCTTAGTATGGATAAGCAATCCACATAGGGTCTTGGATAATATAAAAAAATGGCTCCCTCCCCCCAACAGGTACACAAGCCTATATCCATGTACACCACAGGGCCCCTGTACCCACAACTATGCAGGTACAAGCTGCACTCAGTCTGCATGGTACCTGCCCACATCACAGGTTGTATCATACACATTTGGCAAAACAAGATGCTCTCCACATACACATCATGTAAAACATAGCTCCATGTCAGATTGTGTAAACATTGAATGGTGCACACCAACAGGTATCACAACCTAACAAAGGGGAAGACACCACTGATAATGGGAAGTATTTTACTACTACCCTGCTGAGTCTGGTCTGGAAGGCCATGAACCTTGATCACTTAAGTGATGTCAGCAGTACAGATGTAGATGACAGTATGGTTGATGTCACACTGCATATCATAACCTTGCCAGGTCATAGGACATCATCACCCATACTGTGTACCACCTACACTCGGTATACTAGATGTACATTCCTATGTCACAGAAGTGTTTAGCAACAGGACTGCTGGCAGAAACAACACTACAGAAGGTGTCTGAATAATACATGATCATCACACCAGTGGCAGCTACAGTCTGTCAGGGTTAATGAATTCTATCCCCCCGCATTGTAGTCCATACCTCACAGACAAACAGAAGGCATCTGCCTATTGAAGTATGCAAATGACTATGACCTAGGAGCAATAGCTGACTCGCATTGTCACCCCTATGTTAATAACCCTGTACCCATGAACTATCACCTAGGCAGCAGTCATCATAATGGAAACTTGTGTGTGAGCGATGCAGCTGGGCAGTTGTCTTGCCTGTGATAGCTATGTCACCACACCTGTCAGGGACTCATATGTGGCAACCCTAATAATAATAGGGTGCCATTCATGAATATAGAGATCATTGTCCAGCCATACAAATAACTCAAGTGACCCATATCAGATCACATATTTCCTTTAAGGGGTATTGGTCATGTGCAGATGGCCTACACTAGCCTTCCCATTCCCCCATCTCCACTATGTAGCATGATGCATACCCTGAATAAATCCATGTCCAACCCAGTGATGTCAGACATGCTACACATACTCATCCTGATTTCAAACACATACTTCATGGACATCCACCTACCACATGCTGGACAGATCCTTGTCCCATACACTTGACATAGTCCTGCCATACTATGCATTCCTGTCCGTCATAGCTGCACATCACTCCCCTCTCAGACATGGTGTGATGACCGCATGGTAATGCATGGCATATGTATCATTAACCCTGTGGATCAGTAATGTGGCACTGCTCCACCTGACCCCACAGAACCACCTGTCGGCTACTGCCAGGTAACCTTTTATCCTAGATGCATACATGGTCCATGGCATATAGCCCACTAGTTGACTTTGACTGTACATGCCATAGTTGATATCCATCCCTGCAAATACCATCTGGCTAGCCAGTGTCCCATGTGTATCACATGTTCAACACAGGTGATACATGGCAGGATGTTGAATCAATGTACAGTGCCATGTAGATGTATATGGCAGAACACATACATGTAAAACCTTATGTGAGCATGTCTGCCAGGTCACAGGTCATGTCTGTTAAGGCAGTGTAAGTCCTTATATGTGACATATACACTGCATCAAGGCCAACTGCATTAATGTGGACACATCCAGCCATGTGCTGATAGGTAGGAGCACCAGTACAGGCAAACAGACATGCCCACATCAAGACAGCAACCACATGGAGTATGAGCAATGTAATCAGGTGACACACACACACACACACACACACACACACACACATGGTGATAATATCCACTCAACATTGAGTGTCACATGTGTGTGACACAAACACTTCAATGTCATGTAGGTTTGCAAATACAACTATTTAAACTAAAGTAATGTGATACGATTGTATGTTCAGCTGTAGATCTGTATGTCTCTGAGGTACTGTGACCTGTCTCCATCATTATGTCTTCTAGGTATGCCGCATGCAAGGCTTCCCCCTTTTACACACTTGGAGGATGAGGCCCTCATCCCATACCTACTCAATAATCACAACATCCTGTTCAGCCATGTGCCACATGATGCACAGCAGCGGGATGTCCTGTGGATGGAACTTTGCAGGAGGTTAATGATGTGGGTGGCCACAACCGCACATACCAGCAGGTGCGCAGACACTGTACAGACCTCACTAGATGGGCAAAACAACGTATGAATGTAATCGCCAGGGAACAAGGTGCAACAAGTGGTCGACCACCAACCCAGCCCCCACTCACACATACCGAGGAGCTATGGGCCAACCTGGGGACACCTGCAGAACCACACCCACAAGCCTTAGCCGATATTGTGGAGGTGGGTTTCTCTCAACCACTGAGCCTGGAGTTGCCTGGTAAGTCAGTACTGCACCTGTAATAACTATATTCCATATAGCTGCATGTGTCACTGTACAATATGTAAAGTAACATCATATGCAAGGCATGTATATACACATGCCACATACTATAGTATGCTACTCTGTGTATGCACACATGTGCATACACCATAGTATAGTCTAATGTACTGGTGTATGTGTTATGCACGTTTCTCCCTGTAGCCTTTATACAGGGGTGGATTATGCTCATACTGTTGTGTTACTCCTATTTAGGTACCTCTGACTTTCCATGGTGACAGCAGCCCATTGCAGGTGAGAGTGTTATTATTTATCAGGAACCGTAATGCACAAATCTATCTGCCATGTGGCCATTCACAGCTTGCACCTGTCACCCCTGGGCTTCCGGATATTGGCAAAGGCTCTTGCCACCCCCATAGTGCCTTTTTTAGGCAAGGCTCAAATTCTAAACCTACCACCCTAGAACACAAAAAAGGAAAAAAACTAAGGGTAATGCTGCTCAATGCCAGAAGTCTCAATCTCAAGATGCACGCACTCGAGGCCCTTCTCAGTATGGAAAACATCGATGTCTGTGCTGTGACAGAAACCTGGTTCAAGGCTCCTGAGAGCACCCCAGCACTATCAGGTTTCACCTCATATCATGCGTTCCGGCCCCAAAATCCGGACAACACCAAAAAAGGAGGGGGGGTGTCCATATTCATAAAGGACACCCACACCTCTAGGTTGGTGGCAATGCACGATGCATTGGAGACCATCCAGGTGCAATTAACCATAGGCAAGACTGCTCTGCAATTTGTAGCATGTTACAGGCCACCCTCTCAAACTCAGGAACCTCACATGGCCTTCCTGAAAACACTGGAGGGAATAAATGTATCTCCAAACACCATCATACTAGGTGACTTCAACTACCCTAATATAGACCGGGAACACTACTCAAGCCCAAACACTCTAGCCCAAAGGTTCCTGGAGTTCATAAACTCAAATGTCATGGAACAACTAGTCACCATCCCCACAAGAGGAGAAAACATACTTGATCTCATCATCACGAACATGGGATCACAATGTTCAACACTGGAAGTATACCCTCACTGGTGAGATCAGATCATAAACTAATCTCGCTGGAGGTCCTCATCCCGCCCCACCTGAAATAAAAAGACCACAGTGAAAAACTTCTCAAAAGCCGATTTCACACTTCTAAAACTAGTGTGGCCTCCTTTAAGGCCCCTGAGCCAGTGGTAAACATTACTCAAACCGCTGAATCACTTACAAATGCCTTCTACCAGCACCTACAGGACTGCATGGATCAGGCAATCCCAAACAAAACTAAGACTCTTTGTACCAAAGGCAAGCATCCAGTCTGGTGGACCCCAGCCATAAACAAGCTCTACAACAAAAGGAGGAAGCTACTACAAGATAGAGCAAAATCCTTGAAAGGTAAGACACCTTTGATCATTATAAGTAAAAAACTAAGAGCTCTCATAAAATCATCCAAGGCAAATTTTGAGAGTAAAATCGCCAAGGACACAAAAGACAATCATAAGGCCTTCTTTAGCTATATTAGAAACCTAGGAGGAAACTCCTAGATATGCTCAGAATTAGTTCAAAATGATGTGAAGATTACTGAACCTACACACATTGCCAACATACTGGCTGACAGGTTCAGTGCAAACTTCTCCCCCCCCCAAAAGGAGAGATATCTATACCAGAGGATTGTAGCCCCCCAAACATCTCCAACGCCCAGGTGAGAACTGCTCTTTCCAAGGCAAAAAACACAGCATCCATGGGACCGGATGGTGTCCCCGGCTGTGTGCTCCACGAACTCAATGAGGAATTAAACCCGCAGTTAGGACAGCTGTTTAATCTTAGCATCACCTCAGGATACGTACCCTAGGAGTGGCGCACGGCGACTGTGGTCCCACTTCACAAGGGCGGTGCCTCCACTGACCCTGGAAATTACTGTCCCATTAGCTTGACAAGCCTTATCTGCAAAGCCATGGAGAGGATCATAATGGAACTCATAAATAAAGACATAGGGAACTTGCAGACTTTGGATCCAACCCAGTTTGGCTTTGTCAAAGGCAGATCATGCCTTTTAAACTTGGTTGACTTTTTCGAAACAGTCACCAAGGCCATTGATGAGGGAAAGGCAGTCCATACAGTCTACCTCGACCTGGCAAAGGCCTTCAACACAATACCCCACTCAGGTATCATTGAAAAACTCATCAGCTTGAATGTAAACCCATACATCACAAGATGGGTTGCAAACTGGCTAAGTGACAGAACCCACAGGGTCAGAGTTGCTGGAGCCATGTCAGACTCAAAGCCTGTCACAAGTGGTGTCCCACAGGGCTCAGTCCTGGGTCCACTCTTGTTCGGCATCTACTTTTCTGAAGTACAAGCAAACACAGGAGGGTTATGGCTGACAAAGTTTGCAGATGACTGCAAACTGGGCGCCATAGTTGAAAACACTTCTGACACAGATATCCTTCAGAAGGGCCTCACAGAAACAGATAACTGGTGCCAGAGCCATGGCCTAAAATTAAACGCCAAGAAATGCATAGTCATACCCTTCGGGAAAAACAAGGTTACCCCTAGCTACCATATAGGCGGGAATCCACTGAGCACAGAAGAAGTCATCAGGGACCTGGGGACCCAGGTTGACACTAGCCTTTCATTTGAAACTCATGTTGCTAAAGTAGTCAGGAAAACCTTCTACATTGCCCACCTGATCATGAAGGGATTCACATCTAGATCAAGGGAGGTCATCGTCCCCCTGTACTCATCACTCATTAGACCTATGATTGAGTAAAATGCCCCATTCGGAATGTGTCTGACCCGACACCTGCAGCAGCTGGAAAGGCCCCAAAAGTTCCTCACCAAAAGGATAAAGGGTCTCAAAAATATGTCTTATGCTGCCCGACTGAAAGAACTCCAGCTCTATTCAGTCTCATACCGCTTGCTCAGAGGTGACCTGTGCCTGACATATAAGGCCATGTCAAACCCAGATTTGATGAATATGCTTCACCTCAAAAAATCTAGATCCCTCAGAACCACAAGGGCGGGAGACTTAAACCTTGACACGGTTATTAATAGAACGTGCTGGAGGGACAGATTCATCACCCAGAGATTCCCTATGCTGTGGAACAAAATCCCGGTACATGTGAGGCAGAGCACCTCGCTGGCCTTGTTCAAGAGGAATTTTGACCAATGGATGGGAGATCGCAGATATACCCCAGGGATTACTTCAGTGTCACTGCTTGACAGAGGCACAGCAAAATAATAGGCATAGTTTTATTCAAACTAAAGGGGTGGCGAAAGCCACATAACTATGGGCTAGGCTTATAAATGCCCTTGGGCAGATAGCCTAGTATGAACCTATGAACCTATGTACACATAATTTATGGCCTGTCACAATATACAGATTGGACTTTCAATGCATCACAATGACTATCCATGTGCCACACTTGCAAACTATGTGAATCATCTCACTGACATGAATCCTCACAAACTTTATTGCCAGATGTGTTGACAGTTGTGCATACAATGGTGGAGGTGCTGTTCACTTTAGGAATGTACAACAGATCTGATCTACACATGTAGTGAATACAAACAGTACTACACAGTGGGCTGGAGTATGGCCAGCACACAGGTTTCTCAGGTGTGGATCATAGCCCTGCTATGAATGTCACACAATGTGATGTGCTATCTTGACATGTCCATGACATCTATTGGCCTGGCTGCTACACTGCCTACCTGACCTGAAAACATATCCCACCCTTTATCTGCATAACCCTGTTGTCAGTGGAGCATATATGTCATATGGGACAACACAGACATGTGAAATAGATGCCCATCACTATAATTTGGTCAACACATGTAAACACATGGCCATGGAGGATGGCCAGAGACATGGAGCAACACACACACTAGAAGTGTTGTGCTTGTGTGTACACCCTGTCATACAATGGCTACACATGGTTCGGCCATGACCTTTGTATCATGGTCATAATGTAGATGTGGAATGCTAGACATTCTACAGGACTGTACACATCTTGTGTAGGCATAATATCAATCCACCAAATGGGATGTATTGAACATCTTGAGGGTGTTGCAACATGACAGCAGTTACTTGAACAGTATCCACATCAGGCCACAGATACAGTACATTCCTGTGGCTGGTGATGGACATAACAGCCATACCAGCTCCTCGGGTGTGTGTGTGTGTGTGTGTGTGTGTGTGTGTGTGTGTGTGTGTGTGTGGTACACAGATGTCATGTGGGACATGGTGTACCGACGTGTTGGCCATGTCTGCCCATAGTTGCCAGGCTGCAGCAATATGGGTGCAGATGTGCAGGGTTGTCATCTGTATACCCATCAGTGACCTGTGTCACAACTTCCATATCATGGTTTAGTGTGTATACACCTCAGTGACGTGGGTCACATTCCACAGTATATATGTATTGTATTAGAACACAGTCATGGCTATGAACCCTGTCTGTAACTCACACTGTATAGCACTATAGACTCCTCATGATTCCCTGCAATGGCCATGCACATCATCTAAATTTGCAGTATATTTAAAGGGTGGACAGACAACACTGAATTGGTACACCATTGCCCTATTGTATATTCGACAGGACACCATTGTGTTAAACATGTATGCATGTCATTGCACACATTAGCAGATCACATATCATACTACATGTGATTATCAAGGTCATATGCCACACATCAGGCAGGTGTACTGTTAACCTGTGCTGGTCCACACGGTGTAACACAGGGATGTTGCTAACCACCACTATGATTGTATAATTTGCATGCCATCTGCTATCACACATGCATGCTGTGTGCAACCTAAGGATGTATGATAACTACCACTATTATTGTCTGTGCAGCATGCCGTCTGCCGTATCATATGCATGTTGCATGCCTTCTGTCATATCACATGCATGTGTGTGTCTATTGTATAGACTGTAATGTACAGTTCTTGTCTGCCCTCACAGGTGATGTAGGTGCATTTCCCTCCTGCGGTACATCTGATGTTAGTGTCCCCACAGACTCTAGCAGTGATGATGAACATATGATTTGGTCACAGGCAGAGTTGTCAGGGGCTGAAATTGTGCCATTGGTTGCCATTCCATCTATATCCACCTCATCCCCGCACATAGATCCCATACCTGCACATACCCCATCACCAGTGGCCATAGAGGAAGGACAGTTGGTGCGTGGTAGCTTGGAACATTCTGAACAGCTCTGTGTTACTAAGTGTGTGAGCATGCATGCCCAGTGACACCTTGTGTCACCCCTGTGACTAGCACTTGCTCTAGAACCTGCTGGAAAGCACTAGGAAGCCTGAAACTGATTCAAGCACTCAGCTCTCCTGTTCAATAAGGAGAAATTAATCATAGGCACTAAACAGCCTATAATTGCAAAGTACCTTGCAAAGGTAAGCGAAAACAGCTCTTAAACTTTACAAAAAAGCACCTAAACAGGTATCTCCAAGGGTCAGCTTCTGGTGATTTCTCCTGTCCACCTGGTGAATCTGGGCATACTGGGGCAATGCGGCAACTGCCTCATGTACACAGACAATCCTCTCCTCCTACCACCCAACACTACAACCTGCGAGAGATACACTTACATAGCCAAACTGGAAGCAAAGCTCTCTCTGGCCAAGATTGTGCTAGAGAGTCAATAGGAAAAGGTTAAAACCTGCATTACACCTCAAGCAACTCATAGCCCTTCAAAACCCACACCATCAACACCCAGACATAGCAACATTAAACCCACATATGCGGAGGCCCTTAACATTAACCTGCCCAAGCAACAAGGCCCTCCGAAGCCAAAACACAAACAAACACCAGTCACAACCAAAGTGACACACAGCTCACAACACCAGTGTGCCACCCAACAACAGTCTCTAAGGCACGACAATGTACCCAACACTTTAGTCATAGGTGACTCTATAGTCAGGCACACTGATGTCCCACTCACCAGGCTGAACAAGGAGAAAATTACAGTCAGCTGCCTGTCAGGTGCCAGGATCTGCCACATAATGCATGCACTCAAATCACTCCACAACAAGTACAAATATGACTCTGTCATTGTCCATGCTGGAGTGAATGACTTGAGACGTACCTCCCTGGACTACAGGAAAAGAGACATGGAAGAGCTCTTGGGTCATGTGACCCAGGCAGGAATGACCCTAGCCCTGAGTAGCATCCTGCCTTCACCCAGAATGATACCACAGTATAAGGACAAAATGATTGACTTCAACAATTGGCTAAGCTTCTGGTGTCATTCAAAGGGGATCCAGTATTTGTCTGCCTGGGAAGACATGATCGACAAACCATGATGCTTTGTCAGAGATGGTCTGCACCTGTCACAACTGGGATTTAGGTTACTGGCTAAAGCTCTTTCCACCCCTATAGTGCCTTTTTTAGGCAAGGTTCAAAGGATAAAACCACCACTGTAACAGATACAAGCATGCAAAAACTGAAGATAGTGCTACTCAATGCTAGAAGTCTAAACCTCAAAATGCACTCTCTCGAGGCACTCCTAAGAATGGAGAACATCAATATCTGTGCAGTAACTGAGACCTGATTCAAGGCTCCAGAGAGCACCCCTGCAATACCAGGCTACAATTCTTACCACACTTTTCGGCCACAAAACCAAGACCGAAACACTAAAGGTAAAGGAGTGTCCATATTCACCAAGGATATTCACACCTCCAGGCTAGTTGCCCAACACAATGCATCTGAAATTCTCCAGGTGCAACTAACACTAGGTAAGACTGCAATCCAAATTGTAGCTTGCTACAGATCCCCCACCATGCCCCAAGATTCTCACTACACCTTTCTAAACATGCTGGAAAATATTAAGATACAACCAAACACCCTAATACTGGGTGATTTCAAATACCCTGCCATTAATTGGGAAAACTACTCGGGTACCAACTCCTTTTCCCAATGGTTCTTGGAATTCATAAATTCCAATGCTCTGGATCAAATAATCCATTGTCCCACCAGGAGCTACAATATCCTAGACCTGGTCATTACCAACATGGGAGATAGATGCTCCACATCAGTGGTCACCCCCTCATTGGTCAGGTCTGACCATAAGCAAATTACCTTTGACATCCACATCCCACCCCCACCCTCCCAATAAGGAAACCTCCTTAAAAAACTTCTCCAAAGCCAACTTCATGCTACTGAAGTCAGAAGTGACAAACTTCACAACACCCACGCAGATGGGATCTGGTAGTTCGACTGCAGAATCCTACACTAAGGCACTGTACGAGCACATTCACTCATGCATGAATTGTGCCATCCCAAACAGAACTAAGATGCTCTTCTCCAAAAAAAGGAAGCCAATCTGGTGGTCCCATGCTATAAACAAACTATACAACAGAAGGAAGAAACTGTTGCAGAAAAAAAGGAAAATCCCAGGATGCAAAAAACTCCCTCACCAGCCTCAGTAAGAAGCTGAGATCCCTCATAAAATACTCCAAAGCTAGTTACGAAAATAAAATTGCCAAAGATTCCAAAGACAACCACAAGGCATTCTATAGTTATGTCAACAATCTAAATGACAATGCTCAGATCTGCTCTGAGCTACAACAGAATGGCATTAAATATACTGATCCCAAGGATATTGCCAATATCCTGGCAGATTGATTTAGTGCCTTCTTCACCCCCCTCTCACCCCCTAAAGGGCCCATCTCAATACCAAAAGATTGCCAAATTTCGATAATCACGGCCACACAGGTAGAAACTGCACTCTCCAAAGCTAAGAATACAACATCCATGGGACCAGATGAAATCCCAGGCTGTGTACTACATGAACTACAAAATGAACTGGCACCTCACCTAAGTGTCATGTTTAATCATAGCCTCACCTCAGGGTTCATGCCCACTGAGTGGCAGACAGCTACAGTTATCCTGCTCCACAAGGGAGGATCCGCCTTGGATCCCAGGAACTACCGTCCCATCAGTCTGACAAGCCTGATCTGCAAGGTCATGGAACGCATTATCATGGAACTTATAAACAAAGACATTGGCAACCTTCAAACACTGGACCTCACCCAGTTTGGGTTTGTGAAGGGCCGATCTTGTCTCCTGAATCTGATTGACTTCTTTGAATCAGTCTCCAGAGCTGTGGATGAGGGTAAGGCAGTCCACACAGCCTATCTGGACCTTGCCAAGGCCTTCGACACCATCCCCCACTCTGGAATCATAGATAAACTTACTAAGCTGGGCATAAATCCCTACATCACTCGATGGGTTGCCAACTGGCTTACGGACGGAACCCACACTGTGAAAGTAGCCGACTCCAAATCCAGCTCCAGACAAGTGACAAGTGGAGTATCTCAGGGTTCAGTCCTGGGACCACTCTTGTTTGGCATCTTCTTGCAGAAACAGATGCCTGGTGCCAGAGCCATGGGCTAAAGCTTAATGCCAAGAAATGTATAGTTATCCCCTTTGGAAAAAAACATATACCCATGAATTGCCACATAGGTGGCAGGACACTAAACATTAAAAGTGTGATGAGAGACTTAGGAACACAGGTGGACAGTGATTTCACTTTCGATAACCACATCGCCGCAACAGTCAGGAAATCCTTCTATGTGGCACACCTCATCACTAAGAGCTTTTCATCCAGAAAAAAGGAGGTCATTGTCCCACTGTACTCATCCCTCATTAGACCCATTATAGAGTATAATTCCCCATTTGGTATGTACCTCACAAGACATCTGCAACAGCTGGAAAGGCCACATAAATACCTCACTAAAAGAATCACAGGCCTAAAGCAGATGCCATATGCTGACCGTCTAAAAAAACTCCAGCTATATTCTGTGGTATATTGTCTACTTAGAGGTGATCTCTGCTTAACATACAAGGCCATATCAAACCCTGAGCTGTTGGACATGCTCCACTTAAAGAAATCCCAATCCCTCAGAGCCACATGCTCCAGGGATCTAAACCTTGTCATCACAATGAACAAAACATGCTGGAGGGATAGGTTCCTGACCCAGAGACTCAACATACTCTGGAATAGACTGCCCATACATGTCAAGCAGAGCACCTCATTGGCCCTCTTCAAAAGGAACCTTGATAATTGGTTGGGAGATAGGAAATTCACCCCGGGGATCATGTCAGTCACCCTGCCAGACAGGGGTCGAGGGAAGTAAATACTGTGGGAATAAATATCCAGGGAATTGTTATGGCTAGGCTTGCATAGGCCCTAGGGCCAATAGCTTAGTACCAACCTATGAACCTATGAACCTATGTTGGTTATGTGCCTCTGTGTATGGGCATGGCCATTGTAACCCTGTATAGTGGTAGTAGTCGTCCATTCCACAGATGGGCATACTCCAGGTCAGGATGGATTCATACTTTAAACACACAGGTTCACAGGTATGTACATCTTAACTGCCAGCATCCCTGTTGATGTCTGCATTCCCAGATGGTCATAATGACAGCCTTAACATGTGTTGTCTGTGTGGCGCAATTCGTATATATGTAGTATTGTAATAGTAATCTGTAAATAGGCAGGTGTTCCGTACCCGACACTGGCGTGTGTGTGTATGTCTGTTCCTATTTGCCGGTGGACACTAAACTGCTTTTAGACTGGCTACACTCCATACATTTCTTATACCCACTGTTAGCAAGGCAGATGATGTCACCCATCTACAAATACACCTCTGGGAGGGCTGTGTCCCAGTAATCTCAGTAGCACATTCTGTAACTGCGTAATGCTGTACTTTAATAAAGTAGTTAGGTCGGTGTTCTACTCCCACACTTGCCTTGTGTGTGTGTGTGTGTGTGTGTGTGTGTGTGTGTGTGTGTGTGTGTGTGTGTGTGTGTGTGTGTGTGTGTGTGTCTCCCCGTTTGCCTGAGGACTGAGTAATACCTTTATACTGCTCACACTTCAAACATTTCTTATACCCACCGTTAGCAAGGCCGATGATGTCATCCATCTACAAATACACCTCTGGGAGTGCTGTGTTACAGTAATCTTGGTAGTGTGTTCTGTAACTGTGTAATACTGTAATGTAACAAAGTAGTTAGGTCGATGTTCTAGTCCCACACTTGTCGTGTGTGTGTGTGTGTGTGTGTGTGTGTGTGTGTGTGTGTGTGTGTGTGTGTGTGTGCGTGTGTGTGTGTGTGTGTGGGTATGTGTGTCTCCCCATTTGCCTGAGGACTGAGTAATACCTTTATACTGCTCACACTCCATACATTTCTGATACCCATCTTTAGCAAGGCCGATGATGTCACCCATCTACAAATACACCTATGGAAGTGCTGTGCCCCAGTAATCTCGTTAGCGCATTCTGTAACTGCGTAATGCTGTAGTGTAGTAAAGCAGTTAGGTCAGTGTTCTAATCCCATACATGCCAAGTGTGTGTGTGTGTGTGTGTGTGTGTGTGTGTGTGTGTGTGTGTGTGTGCCTGCATGAGACAAGTACAGTGCTTTGTAGTATTTGCTGTAGGGCATGCCCTAAACACATATTGCTGCAGTGTGATATGGTAGGGGTTTGTATACAGGACATGGCAAGTGTGTGTTTGTCTGTCAGAGCCTGTGTAGAGGTGGCCATGATTGTCTTACCATTGGACATGTTTGGGAAGGGTTTTGTAGTTTTCCTATATAGTATCCATCTTATGACACATTGGCCATCTCACGAAAAGTACAGCTGTCAGTCAGGCATGGCACTGAGTTGGCAAGTGATACTCATACATCTGGCAAAAGGGCTGGTGAACTAAGTTCGCAGCCCTACTAGTACCCGGTATATGTCCTGCACCCATGTGCCATGCACATACAACCTTGCCTAGGATATCCCACTATGTTGCTAGTAAAATGCACATTGAGGACAGATAGTAGGCATGGTGTGACCACAGCAGCCTGCAGAGGACATGGCACCTTGTACAACGGTACAATTGGCACATATATGCAGACACTGTGCCTTCACTATGTTCCACACTGAATGGCTGCAACATATGTGGTGCCATCATATGTGACCCACTAAGGCCAGATAATGCTGTACACATGTGCCCTGTATGGACCCATGCCACTGACACCACGGAATACCTGTCCATTCTATACATACAGGTGCAGGGCCGACCCGCTCACTGTAATCAGGTTTCACCACACCAGGCCAGTATTGGTATATCGGGGTATAATAGGCTGTGTACACTACATGTGTCTGCCAAACCAGGTACACCTGTACATGTCACTGTACAGTATTGTGGGACATGCACATCCCAGGCAATGTCCTTGTGAAGGACTATCAAACACAGACATGGCATGCATTGCAAAGCTATGGCCCTACACACTGGTAACCAGGATGTCAGACCAGATATTGCAGTACCCATCTGTGTGGGACATTGCAGACACTACACCCCTGCACTGCACACCATTGTCGGGTGACACATGACAGTCGCTGTGAGTGGTACCTGGATGTGGTGTTCTGACACGGCATCGCAAATGATATCTGGATGTACCTCAATCATTTTCAACAGTGGGAAATAGCCTAATGACAGGAGGGTGATGTGCCACACAACTACAGCATATAAGTGTAGCTATGCTGCATTGAGACTACTGCCTGTTTAACATGCATGTGGTAATGGTTATTCTGCATGTTAAAATACAGACATGACAGTACTCTGTTCATGAGGGAACCCTATCTGTAGGGCCATCTGTGAAAAGGTCAGTGTGTACAACCATTTTTCTCCTGTGTTACACACTGAACACACTTCTGTGCACAGCAGAAGGATGGTGTGGGGATTGCAGACAGTACATGATGATAAGGATGTGTTACTGCCATCACATCCCTGACTGGACATGTGTCACATGAGACAGTGGTATGACTGACACTGTGTGGGATTCCCAGTGACAAGCCAATGATGGGCAACTGTTCATAGCTGCGGCCACATGTCTACTACACACTTTACAGTTACCATGCAGTATATATGCATGTGTTGTGCTCCCTCTGCAAATGTATACAATCTGTCGGGTTGCTGGTGATATCTATGCATACTCTTGTAGGTAATCCTGTATGCTGTTGTCTATCACTAAGCCATATATGGGTTTAAAACACAACACCATAGGCCAAATGGGTTGGTAGGTCCCGGCAGATCCTCCTGTCCCACTTCCACTGACCACGGCACTGGGCACTAGCACATCTGGGGCCCAGCCATTAACATCAGCCTCTGTTGGCTATGCACCACCTTCTGTTGGCTCCACCACTGAAGATGGAGCATGTCCCCCTTGGGAGCAGGCCCAGACAGGTACATATCTGCTGTTGTGCGGTCCCGGACATGTTTTGTAGGTGGCTTCCTAAGGGGTTATGAAGCCAGATATGCCAGTTCAAGTGTGGAGTGTCACATTTACAGGGTGATGCTGCCTGTCCTGGACAGCCCACAGCATTGTCTGCTTTGCAGCTGTGTAGGTGCAGTGGCAGTTGCCCATGGCTGGAGACTTCCATCCCACTGTTCCCATGGGCTTTTGAATGCCGAAGGCCCATCCTCATTCAGGGTGTATCCCCCCCACATGTGTCATATACCAACCCTGTATGCTGTAATTTCTGTGCTTCTACCTATCCTCCACGGCCATACCTACACTCCTTCCCCAACATCTGACCCTCACCTACGGTACATAAGGCCATTTGGCTCCTAGGACACCATCTGCCTTATACATAGCTGCCCATTACACACACATGCCCACTGGACACATGAAACCCTTGTAATATGCATCATAACATACTACTGTTATCCTCACCACTGACCCTCAGGTGCACAGTCCTGGTATGCACATCACTCCTACATGGTTCAGGTACACATGAGGAGGATGACCCCATTGTACACATAACACTACCGGTCCCTCTATGGTCAACCGATTTACCTTTATCATGATGATGATGTTGCACATTGCAGGGGTACTGTTCACACATAATGATTGGACAGGTACTGTTGTGTTAATGCACATTAAATGCACAGAGTGATGTATACGACCAATGTACAACTATTGTCTGTCTGAGGGAGTCTTGTGATCACATAGAGCAACACCACTACATAATACAGGCGTCACTGGAGTTTCCTGTTGCATTCGTTTGTAATGCTTTGTTGCCACATGGCATGTCCCTGATACATCTCTATATATGTATGTACCTATATGCTGGACATAAACACTCATATGTACTTCTACATGATAGGATACATTCCTATACTGTTGAATGACCTCGCTGTATGTTATCCTCTGGTTACAGCCTCTTACACACGATTAGCCTCTACATTGCTTAACCAATCCAATACTCGCATACTGGTAGCCAAACACGCTTACACCCACTCGTTCCCGCACTTGCTAATACATCAGCATTGGTGCTTGCATCTGTCACTCACACCCCTGGATGTGAACGAGGACCACAATATTACCTTGTGATGCCTATTACATCATACTACATGACTCCAGTATCGGGATTGGCCACCCATTATGCGACGGCATCACATTAGGCTGTACGGAATCTGCGGCCTGTCCAGTGACACAATCATATGTGTGTGTACCTCATACAATGTGCTCCCACCTTGTGATGCCTATTACATTGGAATACATGAATACAGTATCAGAAATGGCTGTCTATTAGGCAACAGCATGGCGTTCATCTGTACGGAATCAGCGGCCTGTCCGGAGATTCATTCATATTCATGTGTTCCTCTAAGGCATACCTTGTGATGCCTATCACATCGGACTATATGACTACAGTCATAGCCGGCCTTAGGCATAGGCCAACTAAGCATCTGCCTAGGGCACCGCTTTAGTGGGTGTACTTTACCGGTATTTATTTGGTGTAGGTAGACCAGGATGGGGGCAATGGGTGGTGAGGTGGGGGGTGCCGTTGTGCCCTCTGCCTAGGGCACCAGTTGACCTAAGGCCACTCCTGACTACAGTATCGGGAATGGCTGCCCATTAGGCAACCGCATGGTGTTTGAATGTACGGAATCAGCGGCCTGTCTGGTGAATCATTCATAATTGTGTGTTCCTCTTACAATCTGCTCCCACCTTGTAATGCCTATCACATCGGACTACATGACTACAGTATCGGGACTGGCTGCCCATTAGGCATGGCTTTTGACTGTACAGAATCAGCGGCCTGTCCAGTGAATTAATCTTATTTGTGTGTTCTGCATACACTCTGCTCCCATCTGGCTGATACATGGGAACCGAGAGCCTGCATTACAAATGGGTAGTTGGGTCGTGGTAGCCACATCCATCGGATGGGTCATGCTACCGTATACCTATTATAGGTTTGCCACCTTCTCAATTGGCCAAGGTAGGACTTTAGGGTAACCACCTGTCTCACTTTGCGAGGGACAGTGCGAAAATAATCAAGACATAGCACATGTCCAGATTACAGGACATTATTATACTCTATGTTTCATTAATGATTGCATACAACATTTATTTTATATATGACACTTCTAAATGTTATGTGAAGTAGCATAAGCAATTCACATGCCACTAGATGAAGCTTTTATTTGTGCAAATAAGTGTAATCCTGTACTATGCACGGCTGTAGGTATGTTTAGTCCTGGAATGTCTGACATTTCTACAGAATATGTCCCACTCTGGCCATTTGGAAAGATGGCAACCCTATAGGACCTGTATGTACAGACATCAGACTTTGCAGGGCAACACACCCACAGCCAGTAGAAAGGGGTGTACTTCACTGTTTCGCCTAAATAAAAGGATACTCTTGTAGCATTATAGTTGCTTATACTGTTACCTATAACATTTAGGTGTTTCAGAGGAACATAATTGTTTTATGCTACTACTACAGACAATATAGGTAGTCTTTGCCCTAAATCACAGGACATTTGCCTTAATTACAGTTATTATGCAGGACACAACTGCCCACAGGGGAGTGTCCCTTGCAAAGGTGGACAGGTGGTAACCCCATACCTTTTATTCTATCAATCTTCTAAGGTAGTTGGCGGAACATGCGCTTTCTCTCACTATCAGAACTCTCATACGAATGGGGAAGAATAAACACTGAATCACGGACACTGCATAACGACCTCAGGGACACATTTAGAAGGTTGGTGCTATTAACCTGACACATTGATGGACACAGAGCACATATGTATTCATACACATTTTCTGAGGTGCATGCAGTTTATGACTCATACATGTTGTCATTATTCATTACATGTATTCCGCCACCTTTCCTCCTAATATCACTAGTTCTAGGATGGTTTAGTTGAGACTGTGTTAGGATTCTGATTCGTAATCACGGACGTCCCTGGTAATCGGGGACAGCTCAATGATATGGTCCCTATGTATTCCCCCAATGGTTTACGGACTGTCCAGTAGATGTGCTCTTATAGCTTGGGAGGTATGTGCATCTGCTATACCCACATCAGAATATTACTTACACCCACGGGTTGGTCCTAATACGTGTCTGCCAGCCAACACATGCACACCTAGCCCCATAATCGCATACCCATAGTTCCCCCACGTGCCACTACTCTACAGCACTCATCCTTACTGTGGGCACAGGTGGACGCAGGTGGGATATGAACACAACCCTACACACTGCCCAATGTCCCTGTGCCGGGACACATGTCGTACATTGTGTCAACCCATGTGTTATCAGGCTTGCACAACCTACTGATCCTTGTACAACTACATCCTGGTCATAATGGTGTTCCCTCATTGGTTGAAAGGTACCACATTTTTTGTGTCCCGCAAGGGACGTCGCTGTCCATGTTTAAAGTGTAGACCTTGTAGATCTCTCCCACTGGTAGTTTCCTGCTGGTGGTCTGAGAACCAGTGTTGTATTTACCTTTATTGTGTGTCTGTATGTCTCACCGGCCTAGCTGGTGTGGGTGATAAGTAGATGTTTATTGAGTGGACCTCCCACCAACATATGCCCGGTCTAAACATGTTACCCATAATTGCTGTAACATAACCTAGGTATATACATGTGTATATTTACTGTAACATATATATATATATATATATATATATATATATATATATATATATATATATATATATCTACTTACATTAATATATACAGACATATCTGCATATGTATTCATACATGTATATTCATATCTTGCTGTTATATATATATATATATATATATATATATATATATATATATATATATATATATATATATATATGTATATGTATATATCTATATATATATATATATATATATATATATATATATATATTTATATATATGTACATCAGTGTGTCAATACATTCCCTGCTCATACGCACTTACACATGCGTAATGGTGTTTATAAGCTTCACCAGCATACTAGTGCCTTATTCATTATAACGCTGACACACTCCAGTTATCTTGTAATCGGTATGTAGCATGTTATACAGTGGACAGATGTCGCTATATGTTCATGTAGGGATTACCGATGGTAA
>NC_056728.1:1626907502-1626965002 GCF_019279795.1 Protopterus annectens | reverse complement strand
TGATAGGGTTATACACTACATATCTCTGGTACCTGTATGGTTGTGAGGACTACCCTAGCATTTTTCACCTTCCACATGCTGTACATTACGCACATAGGTACACGCAAATACTTATCTTTCATGACATGGTAGGTAGACCCAGGTAATACCCGTTGATCTTTGACCCATCCTGACAAGGATGCCTTGGACCATGAATGGGCAGATTTTGGGTGAATGCCCTGACCATTGGTAGGGTTGCCACCTTTTCATATGGCCAGAATGGGATATATTCGGCCAACACATACCCACGGTCATTACAATGGATAGTACTTTTGTTTTATGCCTAAATATAAGCTTATTGCTGTAGCAGTTTAACTGCTTCTTCTGTTTCATTTACTTGCTTATTCTGTTTCTTGTAACATGTAGGTATTTTACATACGGAAATAAGTATTGTATGTGACTATTACATAAGATTTGGGGCATAATTATGTCCTACGATCACAGGACATTTTACATTTATAATGGTTTTGGTATGGACACAACTGCCCAGAAGGGGACTGTCCCTCACAATGTGGGACAGGTGGTAACCCTGACCATTGGGCTAAGCTTAGCTATTGGCAGCATGCTAACACAATGCGTTTTGCTTCCACTTGCTATAACTATCGACACTACAATGGAATATGGGCACGGGGTTTTAAATGTCATTTGTTCGAGGGATGGGGACTCAATATTCAGCTGCATGCATTTATGTTTGCTTCTTATTTTTGTGTTTGCAAAACTGTCTTGCATGCTTTGCATACGTTTCAGTATCCACGGACACTGAGAGGTGTGATTACTATTAGAGGCAGGCTGTATATTCAGCATTTTAGGTTGCACGTAAGCAGCCAACATGTCCACGCCTGGGTGCGGCGCTTGGATATGCCCCCTGCACTTGCACACGTTTCCTATGCATGCAGATGTGGCGGCAGTGAGCCTTCATTAATATGCATATGGCGCTACTACACCATCTCTACGCCACACGGTCGGCGCAAGCCTAACGCCATCCTTGCGCTGAGATTCATGAATCCCGGGGATAGAGTATTTTCTGCTTTTGCAGATTAGGCATATTTGTCAGAAAACCTCAAATTATGTGAGGAACAGACCAAAATATGAGGCAAAATATAGAGATTCTTTAATAGTTTGAACAAATGAAAAGTATGGCAGTGAAGTACATAATATTCTCTGTATGGCCTTTGGGTCTTGTCCTTGCAATAATTTCTGGTATCGCAGGCCATGCCTCTTGGTCTTTTTCAGCTGACACCATTTTCTCAAAGTATGTCTATTTCCCACAGTGGCTTGCTATCATTCAGTACAGCAGCGATTGTAGGATGTGTCCCTTGAGACATGGGGATATCATTAAAGCTTGGTCACATTGCAGTAATTCCAGCACAACCAGCAAAATGTGATGGAGTAACATCCATATAATGTCAGCACTTCTGCAAACTATAGGTGATTTCTCTGCATACAAGCACTTTGGTTACAATATTTTGACAGAAAGACAGGTTATTAAAATTAACTTGGATGCACAGTTCATGTATGCAGTAAGTTAAGGGTAGAGCTACCAAGATATCATCACAGTGAGTCCCAAACATGGAGTGGCAGATACTAGCCCTACTCTGACTGATTACAATGCAGGTTTACGGAACCCATACTTGTGAAGATGAATCCTTTTGATGATGTTCACCCATCAACTAACAAAGTTGTTAGAACAACAGAATTTGTATTAGCAATTATTTTCCAAACATTATAAAGTCAGAAACTCAAATGTATGTCATTTTTAGTGACTTCATTCCACAGCGATTTGCTACAAACCCACTAACTGTATGAGGGACAGACCAAACATATATGGGAAAAATCTGGACATTCTGTGAAAATCTGGACAGTTGAGAGGTATATGTAGTTGTGGACAATATATATGGTATTTTAACCAATTTGGCCATACTTTTGTTCTTGACGTGCTACGGAGTTTGTATCAGGCTACTGAAGCACATCCCTTTTGTGAATATGCTGCACTGCTTGCTTTTTCCATTATTATAATATACTGCATTCAGAGCTACTCCCCTTTTATGCAGTGCACATTTTGAATGCTGGCAGTTCAATACATTGATTTCTACAGAACCCACGTCCTTTCAGATCTTTTGTTCACATCTCCAGATACATATCAGCACAGCACAGATCTAGGTAGCAAAAATACATGTAATGGAAACTAATATTTTTACCAAAATGTTCCTACACATACTGTCAGTAACAGCATGAAGTACTCAGAAGGGAGTTGTACTTAACATGTGATTAACTCTTTATAGCCATTTATATACCCCAGCTTTTTCAGAAATATTCATAACAGCTAGGTAAGATAAGCAACACACATCTTTACTGCCTAGTGATAATATTTAGTCAAAGGTTTTGGGGAATACATGATAGAATATTTGGTCACATTTTGCATGAACAACTTAGTTCATAATCTTAATCAGGCAACTTGAAAACCTTGTTTTCACTGTAGTGATAGCCCCTTGTCTATGATGCTTTAAAAAAAAGAATTGCATTACACGTTTTGAACATTAGGAACTTTCTTGTTGTTTCAGACTTTCATTTACATTCAGAGAAAGTATTTTTTCTTTTTATTTGACTGTTGTATTTCTACATGAGTTTCCTACATTTGGATTATTATTAAACAAGAAAAGCACCAGTGAGCAGTATCCACTTTGCAAAAATATTTAATGCATTTCACAGCAAGGAAAGTAAAGCACAGCACACCACACAGTAATGCTGAAACCACTACCAGTTTGTTTTCATCACCAACTTCATCAGAACATGCTGACAATCCAAACCCCTCCCCATTCATACCCTTGCACATTAACAATTAACAATTTTAAAAACAGATGACATCAGTTACAACTTGAACTCTTTCTTGGGCAGGATTAGTGCACTATTTAAACATATTCAGGAATATAATGATCATAATTTTGGTTTTGTGATTTTAGAACAAGTTAAAGAAAACCCAATGGAAGGACCCTGGAAAGTATTATTGGAAAATAGAGAATACTGATGGCAAGTTTACTTAAATGCCACTGTATTACCAGGAATTAATGATGTTATTGCTCTAACCAGTGTTTTAAAACTTAAAGATTTTAATAGATGATAGATATTTTAATTTTATGTGTAAGATTTTAGACAGAATTAATGGGGGGAAAATCAATGTAGTATTTATGGTAGTGAATATGTTGATTGAATAATTGCTTGATTGTTTAATTTTGTTAGTATATATTAAGTGACTTGACTATGTGTAATTGTCTGAAGAAGGTTGGAAAGTCTAACTGAAAGCGTTTACCAATAAATTTTACTTGTCTGAGTACTCTTTGATTTTTATAAATATTCAGACTAGCCTTGTTAGCTTGGGATATAGTTTCACAGCCCAATCTCTACAGGCATCCTATATTCCATCAGACTAAAACTGTGTTGCACACAAACTGCGGAGGACCAGTTGAGACAATCATAAATTTAAACTAGATCCAGGGATCTTCCAAGATTTGATCCATTTGTGGAGCATTCCTCAAGTAGACCTTTTTGTCTCCTTTCTGAACAATCATCTGGCACTATTCTGTTCCAGGACTCCATGCAAGAAGATGACTTTTTTTTCTTTGGACAGGAATGTTCTGGTATGCCTTTCCACACTTTCCACTAATATCGATGTTACTTCTGAAAATTCAGAAGGAATCCCCCAAAATCATTGTGGTGACTCCCTTCTGGCCCAGGCAAAAGTGTTTCTCTGTTCTTTTGGAAATGGCCAGGGGCAATTATCAGAAACTTCCTTACAGAATGGATCTACTCACATAAGAACAGGTGTGTGTGATACACCCCAACATCAATCATCTTCAACTGACTACCTGGATTATAGGGTCTTAATTTCTTTTAGGCACCTGTTTTCTGACGATGCACAACAGGTACTAATGGAGACAATAAAGCCTGTTACTAGAAAATCATATATTAGCAAATGGAAAAGGTTTTCTAATTGGTGCCAACAACATAACCAGCACCCACTGAGGGCTAGTTGTTCTCTGGTTTTGCAATATTTGTGTGAGTTACTACCCTACAGCCTTTCTTCTTCCTCTGTCAAGGTTCATTTATTAACCATTTAAGCATGTCTGCCCATGGCTCTTTCAAGGCAATCACAAGTCAAAATGTTCTTGAAAGGGGTTTTGCATAAGAGGCCTTTAAGAAAACCAGTGGCTCCTCCTTGGAATCTTAATTTTGTGTTAGAGAAACTAATACTTGCTCCATTTGAACCATCTAATCTAGCTGATTTGAGGTTCTTAACATGGAAAACAGTTTTATTGATTGTTCTGACCTCTGCAAGAAGGGTATCTGAGTTGCAAGGTCTTATGGTGAGCAAACTCTGCCTCGTTTTCCACAAGGACAGGGTTTCTTTGAGAACTAATTCTTCTTTTATATCTAAAGTGGTATTCCAGTTTACTTTAAGTCAAGCTATCAATCTCTCCATTTTCTTTCCTGAACCTAAAAATGAGGTAGAAAGGATATTCCATACATTGGATGTCCACAGACTACTCAGGTACTGTCTTCACAGAATAAAATCTTTCAAATCATTGGATCAATTATTAATTTCTTGTGAAGATAAAAAGAAGGGACAGCTGGTGTAAAAACAGACTATTTCCAAATGGTTGTCTAAGGCTATTACCTTTTGTTATACCCACCATGATAAATCTATTCCAGGCAGGGTCAAGGCCCACTCTCCAAGAACCTTGGCTTCTTCTATGGCTTTTTGGAAAGGGTTGGATTCTAGACATAGTCTAGAAGATGCTACCTGGTCTTCTGCACATACTTTTACAAAGCAATATAAACTGGATTCCTTCTCTTGGTCTATATTATGCTTTACTATGACCATTCTCCAGGGGCTTCTGGACTCTTTTCCTTCCACTTCCCAAATGTGGTTAGCTATAGTAATCTACCAATATATCTAAGGCTGCTGCAGCAGTGATCAATATGAAGAATATGGTGCAGTTGTGTCACTCGAACTTACCATAACAGTAGATGCTTGAATGATCAATGCTACAGCAGCCACACAGTCCCTCTATCCTTCTTGTGTTTTGGTGTATTTTTATGCCAGGGCATGGACATTTATTTTTTGTTATTCCTAGCCTTGTCCTTTCAGGGCTGCAGGACAGTTTGAACCCATGGAAGTCTCCCTAAAGCTTTGACAGCTGGCTGGCTGTTATATCCTTGGCAGGATATAACATATAGCTAAGGCTGCTGAATCATTTGAACATCTACTGTTATGGTAAGTTCAGTTGACACAACAGTACTTTCATAATGTCCAAGTATGTAGTTATAATTATTTTAATTTAATTTATTTATATTATTACTTGTTAACAGGGTAAGTGAAATTGTCTTTCACAAAGCATGTTGACCTACAACTTAGGGAAAAAGGTAAGGGTAAACAGAATGTACACAGTCACTTTAGATTAGTGAATCAACCTCAGAAGCTCAGCTATATTTAAGGCAACAGAACATTTCATGAATGGAAGCTTGAGTTTAAGTTCAAGCTTCCAATGAAAAGTTAGGTGTTTTCCACAATAAGTCTTTTAACAAGTTGTCAGATCAACTTGTTCTTTTATACTGGGGAGATGAAGTGCAAAAAACGTAGGGGATCAGTTTTTACAATGAATAGCATTGCTTTCTTGGAGATCTTATATTGCTGCTCATCTTTTTTGGAAAACAAAAATGATGCTACATATAAAATACATGCCACTGTTACTGGTATTAATTGAATCTGTAACCAGCAATAGCAGCATCCATTGACTAAACACTGTGTTTAGATGAATGACAACACAGATTCTGTATTGCCAGTTAATGTTCAGAGACCCCCCTGGTATTTAAAAGAAGTGATTCCAATGCCACAAAAATAGAGATGGGCATTAAAAGCTGAGATGCACTGGCCACTAATCATCTTAGCTCTATGATACCACACGTCCCATAAAGTGATGGCTTGTTTTGAAGAGAAATGATCTGCTTTTAAAACTCAAAAGGGAAAACACATAAATGAGAAGAAAACCCCAACAGAGGGATCTTCTCATACACAGATTAATCTACAGCTGTTATTGACGGATGCCACTATCCATAATGTTTTTTTTTTTGCCTTACAATCCACCACTGAACCACAGCACAGATTCTGATTAACTGCAGACAGTAAGTACAGAGAAAGTGATTGTGCTGGTGGGATATGTGACTTAATCCATCTTTTATGTAAATTGGAAAATTTCAAGTATGTTAAAAGTGAAACTGGAAGAACTGCAACATTGTGAATCTCAGGGATTACAAACAGTAAGTATAGAGACAGAGTGAGTGAGAGAGAGGGTAAGAGAGAGAGATTATGCTGAGGGGATGTGCATTAATATGAGATAAAAGCTGAAATATGGAAAATAAATAAGGCCAGTGAATAATATCTTTCATATAAGCTGGAGAATTGCAAATATCTTTAAAAATGAAAGTGGAGGAACTACATCTGACTACTGAATTCTTAAAAAGAAAATATACCAGACTTATAAGCTTGTTTTTATCCAGAAATTATTGATGATGTGTATAGTTTATATGTAAGCTATTATGTGAAACTGCAGTTTTTGTTTGTCTTTTTGGCTTTGTACATTATGAAATCATGTAATGTGAAAAAAAGAAAGAGGAGTGTGCTGCAAAACAGCTGTTTTTCATATCTAGGCTTAACTGACTACCATAATGTTTTGAAAAAGGGACATGTACAGAGAGGGTCACATTAGAAGACTCAATAAGAATTATTCATTGTAAATGCTATGTACCAGACTATATTTATCAATTTTCACTGCGTATATAAATGCATGAAATCCGCTTCAGAATTATCTTTTACCATTTTTTATAATTTTGGAGCTTTTCTCTCCAAACTTACATTGCAGATGGGCTCTTCTCTGTGTGCGACCCAGTTGTAAAATAAATTAATAATTCAATAAACATATCTATAAATGTGCAAACAGTCAAACATGGAGAATAAGATTAGGAAAACCAATGGATATTTAATTAGAGATGAAGTAAGACTACTGGTTAGGAAACAAACCTGGTGAAAGACATTTTAGAAGGTAAAAACTACAAACAAGTCACTGTACACTGTTACAGTGCATAAAGTAAGACACATAAACATTCACTGGCTGCACATGTTGTATTGCATCAGGTCTGTGTTTATTAGACTCTTCTCTTGTTTGAAAGGATCTAAACCGGTGTTTAGTAGTGAATTAAGCATAGCTATTAAACATATACATTTATTTTAAATTAATCTCATTTTTTCAGTATTCATCACCTTTAATGTTAGATTATTTTATAAGAATACAACTGTGTCTCATACAGTTTGGGGATTTCTGAATGCTCTCTTTGGTTCCTGAGACTTCATAACCCAGCTCACGCTGAAGACCTCTTCATTGGTCTAGCTTCCCAGCATCTGAGAAAGAGTAGCATGGTAGGTAGGAGTCAGGGACAGTATGCTTACTTCAAAGTCTAGAGTTTTTTTTCCAGCTCTTTATAGCTCCCCTTGTTAGCAAATCAGTCATGGTAACATGTCAGCTGCATTCATTCTCTGAATGGGTGATTAATTCTACACACCTGCGATGCAGAACTACAGAACAAACTTGGCTGGCTCACGACTCATGCATTTTCTTTTCACTCTAAACATATACCTGTGCTCTAACCCATGTGTCATTCTTACAGTAGGATGTACTCCAGCCCATCTCCCAGGATGGGTAAAATCAGCATCACCGGCAGACTCCATCTCTTCCTCAGCCAGCTCCTCCAGTATCTAGGCTGTTGTAATCAAACATAAGCATCTGCTCCTCAGCCAGCTCCTCCAGTATCTAGGCTGTTGTAATCAAACATGAGCACCTGCTCCTTAGCCAGCTCCTCTAGTATCTAGGCTGTTGTAATCAAACATGAGCACCTGCTCCTTAGCCAGCTCCTCTAGTATCTAGGCTGTTGTAGTCAAACATGAGCACCTGCTCCTTAGCCAGCTCCTCTAGTATCTAGGCTGTTGTAATCAAACATAAGCTTTATCCTTCTAAGCCACAAACACAGCTGCATGCATTTAACCCACTTAACAGTATTACAAACGAACAGGCACAATAATTTATCAGATTTAGTTTCAATCTGATTACCTTTTGTTTTAAAAAGGATAGATTTTTATTATACATTACTCTACTTTTTGTTGATTGGATTCCTATGGGCTGTTTCCAGTCAAATGCTGAGTTTAGGTTTTCATAGAAATTGTGAAGAGTTGGCCTATATTCTGGGAAATTCTTATGCTCTGTTTTGGGTGGGAAATTTGAGGTTGTTTCTGCAGAAGGTGGATATAAAATAAGATCATAGGAACTACATAGTATTTAAACCATGATACCATTTACACCTCAATGACAACCAACCTCATGGTGTACCTCCTACTTCCAATATGATGAATCAGGTCAAGCCTGGTATACATTTGTGGATGTCTATCCAGTCATCAAGCTTGTTTTTGAAAGATGCTATGGAATCACTCTGTTTAACATATAAGGGGAGTTTATTCCAAAGGAGAAGTATATGTTGACTATTGAATCTATTCCTCCATCATGATTTGTTTATATGTCAGTAGAAACATATGGAGAAGCAAGAGGTCCAGGAGAGCTGTGTCTTTAAAGAAGCAGCATGCAAACCTCAGATCATAGCATACAAGTCTATAATAGAAAGATTACAGAAACAGGACATTAAACCTGTCTTGCTGACTTATGGCATTTAGGTCAGTAAGCTTTGTGGTTAGCAACTCCTGTAGCTATACTAGTTTTGTTATGCATCTGAACAGGTACGGACAAATGGGGCATTGCACTAAATAACTGGTCCAAATAAAGCTTAGTATTGAAGAATAATAAATGTTTTGACCTGAATGAGATGCCTTTAGTCATTGGTTGGCCTAAAACAGGGATCTGTCTGACTACAGATCCTACATGCTGGTTGAAAGAGAGGAAGTTGTCAACTAAGGTACCAAGTCCTCTGACTGTTGTAGCAGCTTGGAGTGGGCTGCTGAATATTTTATAATTTGCCAAAAGCAACAATGCTACACATTTTGTATTTAATTTAACCCTTTTCATACCATTGGTTTGTGAGGCTCAGATAAGGGCCTTTTTAAGGCTAGCCCTGCATCCCAAATCTCTAACAAGTTCTGGTACCCTTGATATTTGTAAGCAGGGGCTTGGGTGGTTAAACATTTACAAGCAGGAGTCTGGGAGATGAGCCATTTACAGGCCGCTTGTGTCCACTAGAGACATAGGTGCCAAACTAGGGATGAATTTCCTGTTCCACATCCAATTGTCCAACTTACACTTGACTTGGGTTAGGGGAGAAATCTGCTTCATAGGAATAGGCAGGCTGTTATAGAGACAGGGTAGTCTTTGGGTTGCATACCTGTCTATCCAGTAGGTCCTATTTATATAACAGGCAAGGTTTAAGTCTTTAGAATGGATAATTATGGTGTTGCTTGTTTTGCTGATATACAGAAGGTCTTTCAGGGTGGAGTCTGACAATGCCCTGTATGCCAAGCACAGATCTCCCCTCAACAGCCTGTAGGAGACAGAATATAGGGATAGGGCCTTGAGGCAGTCTGCATAGGACATTTTACTTACACCCTGTATTTTTTTAGTGAGGAACCTCTGTGGGCATTCTATTTGTTGGATTTGCCTGGTTAGGTGCATACCAAAAGGGGTATTGTACTCAATGGTAGGTCTGATGAATGCTGAATACAGTGGAACAATGACTTCTTTTGACCTATATGCCATACTTCTGTTTATAGGTTGTGCAACATAGAATGACTTCCTCACTACTGTAAACATATCTATGTGTGTCCCCAAGTCTCTGACTACTGGGTCTCTAAGGGAGTTGTCAATATGAAAGTCACCAGGGGTGGATGACTTCCTGAAGGATACTATTATGCATTTCTTGGCATTTAGCTTTAGTCCATGGCTCTGAAACCAGTTGTTTGTCTGTGTCACACCTTCCTGGAGAACATTTGTGTTGGTGTGGGATTCAATGACAGCTCCTAATTTTCAATCATCTGCAAATTTAGTTAGCCAGAGACCACCGACATTGGCCTTGACTTCAGAGACGTAAATTCCAAAAAGAATAGTTCCAAGGACTGACCTCTGAGGGACTCCACTTGTGACTGGCCTCTTCTTAGAGGTGGAGTTCCCAGTTTTAACTTCCCAGGTCCTGTCTGAGCTAGTTGGCTATCCACTGGGTGACATATGGGTTTTCCCCTAACCTCTTGAGTTTGTCAACAATGCCTGAGTGGGGTATTGTGTCAAATGCTTTGTCCAGGTCAAGGTAGGCAGTGTGAACCATTTTGCCCTCATCCATTGCTTTAATGACCTTCTCAAAGAAGTTCACCAGGCTGAGTAGGCATGACCTGCCATTGATGAAACCAAACTGGGTTGGGTCCAGTATCTGGAGGTTTACCATGTCATTATTGATCTTTTTCTATGATAGTTTTTCCATGGCTTTGCATATAAGACTAATGAGACTCATGGGTCTGTAGTTTCCATGGTCTGTAGATGCCCCACCTTTGTGCAGAGGGATGACTGTTGCTGTTCTCCATTCATGAGATACAAAGCCAGTTTGGAAGCTACATTTAAATAGCAATTTCAGAGAGCCTGGTAGGTCATTTTTCATGCTATTTAGAAGACATCCTGGGAGATTGTCTGGGCCCACTGATGCAATGTCCTTGGTTTTAGAGAGAGCATTAAGGACCTGTTCCTTAGTGATAGCAAGGTGAGCTATATTTGATGGTATTTCCTGAGGGAAGGCTGAAGGGGAGAGAGGGGTAAAGTTGGAGCTGAATTTGTCACCCAGGAGATTTGGTATATATTCTGGCTCAGTATAGGTGGCTCCATTTACAATGAGCTCTGCACACAGTTGTTTATTGTCTTTGAGGTTGCGGACATAGCTAAAAAATGTCCTGTGTTTGTCCCTGGCCTGGGAAGCCAAATTTAACTGAAATTTGGCTTTGGTAGACTTTATTTGTCATCTGAATCATTTGTTTAATTAGATGAGAGAGCTTTTATCCTGCTGGGTGCTGCACCTCCTAATTTATGCCCTGATTTTCTTCCTTCTGTTATGCAGCCTATTGTTTTTGTGATTCAACCAGGGTGGCTTGTTTTTTGAGTTAGTTCTGTACTTCTTCCTGGTGGGTACAGCTGCCTCTATGCAGCTATTACCATACTTGTATAGGGTTTATGTGAACAGTTCTACATAGACAGCAGTGTTCTCAGGGTTTATGGGGGCTTCAGTTTTTGCCAGGTTAGCACTTATTAGTAGGAAGTTAGCCTTAGGGTAGTTACTGAATATTCCAAGGTTAGCTGGGGATCCAGGTTTTATTTTTACGTCAAAGTAGTTAAGCTTCTGCAGCTTCTGTAGCAAGGGGAAAATTCAAAATTATGCCCAACTTGCAATCATCAGCAGATTTCATTAGCCATATGTCAGGTTTAGTTGTCAGGAGGTCAGAAAAGTATATCCCAAACAGGTGGGGACACAGCACCTATCCCTGAGATATACTACTGGTTAATTTTGTTTTCTCGGGTAGCATCTGCTACTTTAACTATGTGATGTCTACGTTTTATGAAGTTGCCAACCTATCTTTCCATGTATGGGTACATTCAGAGCTTTTATTTTTTACCAATACTAGAATGGGGGATGGTGTGGAAGACCTTGGCCATGTCCATCCAAACAGGCTTTGTGGACAATATGACCACCATCTACAGCCTCTGTGACAATTTTAAAAAAGTATAGCTTAAGCAGACATGATCATCTTTTTACCAAAGGTACATAAGACTTTTGATGCAGTGTTAATTCATTTTTATTTAATTTACTCCATAGCTTTAAAAATTAAGTTTGTCTGATTAATTGCACTCTAGTTTTCTGGCTCAGTGGTGGTGGTTCCTTATTTATATAGCGGCATCCATCTTGTAATGAGTTTTGTAATAAGAGTGAGAAAAGAATCCATTAGCAAAAACATTTGTAAAGTTGGAGTTAGGAAACTCATCTGAAGGAGCACTATCAGAAAATCTGCTTCTGAAGAAAGGGAAAGTGGTCTCTTTGAGAGCAGTGGCTTCATGTCAATTGCGGTTCGAAAATGTGGAAAAATAGCTTCATGAGTGTGCCAAGGGTCAAGTGTATGATGAGGATACAGAGTTTGATAAAATTATGTTGCACAAGAAAAAAAGCATTCTAAATGATACTGAGTCACACTTGAACTTTACATTGCAACAGGTGTCAAAGTGCAACACCAAAGTGGAAGTGAAGAAGTTTATAGAAACTGCTGTGGTGGGGATAAGGAGAAATCAGATGGCTTCCCAGAGATATATACTGAGGTTCTTTTTTTTTTTATTTAATTTTCATATTCAGAGGAGTGGATTGATCCATGGAATTTTTATAGCCTTTGTCCAAATCTTTTGGCAGAAAAAAAAGAAGAAAGACTATAGCCAGTATAATATATAAACAAAAATACATGTTTTGCAGGTTTGATATCATGTTAAAGAGGCAGCATGCACAAAGCAGAAAACATAAAGTACACATAGTACTTGCTAATGTCTAACTTCAATTCAGGGGAAGGCATCTGAATTATGTTAGCATGTAAATAATCTCTAGGAGTCTTACTGAGATAAATATGCAGAAGCCACAAACGTGAGGCTAATAGCTTATACTTTACAAAAGATTTGCATATGAATCATTAGATATTTTAATTGAAGATTAGATGGTGTCAGCAGGGATCATTGGATGCTAACTTCTCACAAATATGGATGTGTAATCCTTGGGGATTAACTGCTGTAGTATGTGTATCATATTTATACATTAAGTTCCTATTAGTAATATTATTTGAAACTCTGCCTACTCTCAGATCTTCCATGTAATTGATGTAACCTTACTAAGGGAGTTCTCAGAAAGAATAACTGCTGGGCCTCCTAAGTCAAAGGTAAAGGAGTTCCCGCCCATTGTTTTGATAAATGTGGACTTGACCAATGTGAAAGTCTTGTGTGTGTTTTTTTTTTTAATTAAGAAAAAAGGTGAGGTAAAGTAGATTGTGTTTTATGAAGACAGTATGTCTACCACCAGACAAATGTAATTTTAAGTAAATGATACTGAGTCATTTTAATGCAACTAGAAAATTCAGAGTTTTTTACATGTTGGACAGAAGACACACAGATTTTAGATTTTTGAGAAACTCTAAAATAGACTCTTGTTTGAATAAGTTTGACTACAAAATGATTTATCACATTTAAATTATTTTAATTTTTAAAATCTTATTGCTGAACAGAAGGCAGAAAATTTAGGGGGCAATTCATTAGAACTATAGACTGCATATCAGCTGGAGAATTAATTATGCAATATTACAAGTTGGAGTAGCAGTTGGAAAATTAAAATTATACACAACAGACTACAAAGCCAGCGAAAAAGATGCCACCAATCTTGTATTAAATAGTACAATTATCACAATTATTACAAAGACAAAATATGCTTTTGGAAACATTCTGCATGCTGAATAACAGAAGAATAATTAGATACACAATACAAGAGAAAGAATGTGCTTTTGTACAGAGGAATGCAATTTAGATTAAATGCTTCCAAAATTATTTATACATTATGTATATAATACAATAATAGATACAAATTCTGAAAGATCATTTTGTCCAGTTTTCCTTAGAGATAGATATGGCAGTAAAAGAAAATATAAACGTAAAGGAAATTAAATAAAACATACAGGGTAGAATCTGGTTGATTAAAAGAGAAAAAGACCACACAAAGTCTTAAACAAATAAAATCTATAAAAAAGGGCTTTATTGGACTAGCATCAAAATGCACCACTCACTTTAAAACTAATTAACCTGTAAAAGCCTTTCAATAAAGCTTGTTGTGCAAACCATTATGTGCTATTGTTTTAAACTGAAATACATGCATATGTTTCATTTTATCCTAGACCTGACACATACGTTGCATGATATAACTAATATTAGGCAATATCTGCCTCATAACAAAAAGCTTAATCTTCTAAAGGTAACCCTTGTGTTATTTCCAAAAAATGTTTTGCAAAAGAATTCTGCATATTTCACATTTTTATTTTTATAATAATTAATAATCTAATATTTTAGCCTTTATCATTCTGGTCATTTTGACAACAGAAAAAAAAAAACCTTACATAGGCATGCAATGCCAGAAGCAATGAAAAGAGTACATCGTGCAAAATATCTAATACAAAATACACCTAAAGGAAAAATCCAATTAATTTTGATGTAAACAAAACTAAACCTTAGAATGTAAGCACAGAAAAGAGAGAGATGAATGAAATAACCACTGGTCCCTCTGAGTAACACTATCAAATTTATTAAACATCAAGCTATTCATTAAACAAGACCCTATATCATAACAAATGGTTGTACTGACAAAAGACAGGAGAGCCTGCTATCCCACAAAACATGCCAATGTGATTTAACAATGGGAGGAATGATATCTGCAAAATCAGTATACTTAGTAAAAAAAAAAAAAGTGAATGTAAAGTTGAGATGTTTCAAAATGAAATATCAGCAGTGGTGAAAAAAAGCAGCATATGAAAACAATTTTATAGTGGGTCAAAGAGGTAAAATAGAAAATAATAAGAACTGTAGATAGTTTTCATATTTTTAAACCTATAATAGTATAGCTCACAAAACACTGTTTAAAGTTTTAGGAGAAGAGAGACTGCGGGGGGAGAGAACGATTCATATAACAATGTATACACAAAGCTTATAGTAAGACCAAAGGTAAATGGATTTTTGTATAAAAATATAACTCAAGAAAAATATTCAAACTGGGATGGCCCTAAATCCACTTTGTCATGTACCTTTCTAATATAATGGTCATTAGAGTTCTATAAAAACAAAAAGGGAGAGGCTTAGAAGTATAATATTGGTTATAATTTACTAACATTCTTACATGGGGGATTTTTTTAAAGGTTAACATGATGTGTGCATTACATGTACACCTTGAGGTATCTTTTCTGAATTCAAGAAAAACCCTATCACAACGTTTTCACTATTTACTCATAAAGGTTACATAAGATGTATACATACCAATAATTGATTTTGTTTCCATAAGATATGAATATGCAACATTTGAATTAATAATTAATGGAAATAAATGCATGCATTTCAGAAAAAAAGTTAAAACAGGCTGAATAGCTTTTTGAAACAATTTTTCTTCAGAAGAAATGTTTTTGTAACCAGATTCCAGTCTAGCAGCATATATTTCTGGGGTATGCATCATACCAGATGTAGTGGAAAATCAAAGCTGTCTGGTGGACTAAAACAAGTCAAATAGAAAGGTGAAAGTTATATAGAAAATAAGATAGTGGAGTACATGTCTTTCATCCAATATTAAATGTTAAATCCTTGAGGATAATTTTTATATGAGTAGTTAAGGCTTCTAAGGAAAATAACATTACTGAAAATAAATATTTAGAGTACTGTGGAAATAAAGGAAACTGAGAAAAAGATGGCAGAAGAATGATAAGACATGAACATGAAGGAATGGATTAGGGAAATTATAGATTTAAATTTAAATATGACTGAGCACAGGATAAATGGTACCATACAACTGTAAATGAATTCAATGTGGACAAAGTATCTAATATATTGTTATAAAAAAAGAATACATTTGTTAAACAAAGGAGGAATTTTGTTGTATAAATTACAATAAAATGTAAAACAAGAGAAAAGTATGCATTTGAAGCATGATAGTCAAACAAAAAAGAGTGCAAAAGATTAGAAGGTACACAGAGAAGTATATTAGAAATGTTAAAGATTGTTTAGAAAGCAGAATGGAAAATGTAGCATATAGTTTATTTAAAAAGACATAATAATGAGGTTGCATTAACCATTTTATATTATATCCAAGACTTGGACAGGTATGCAACTGAGAGTGACTAGCTTTTTAAGCAAGAAAAAAAGAAAGAAACAAAAAAAGAAAGAAAAAGGAAAGTGGATTAAATCATTTTAATTATTTCAATTTTCCTTAAACACTTAAGTGTATTTATAGTGACCTGTGTGGTGATACTGCTTTGTCCTTTTCTGCTCTATTCCATATGATTGCATTTTTAGTTTTTCTGGGACCTTAGTCTTTTATTTTAATTAGCAGTTGTTGGAAGACTGTGCTTCTGTGTTATTCCAAACTTCTATTTCCACTACATAGAATTACTTGTAAAAGCTATCTGTTTGTATTTTAAACTTTTTGTGACCAAAGTCTTATAGTTTAATACACAGCAGTGACAGCGATGTGTACTACTTCCACATTTGTGCCTTAATCATTTATTACTTTATTTTTCCATAAACAGTGTTACTGGCAAATTTCTGCATAGTCTGATGCATTCACTGTGATAAAAGTTCAACAGTGAGAGAATTGTTTTCATTTTTTATATTCTGCTTCTCATTTACCTGCTTGCATTCTGTGTCTGCCCCATTATCCACTAACACATTTAGCTAAAGTTTCTGCAAGAGCTCCAGTGTTGCCTTTATTTGATTGGATAGGTGTTTAGCAAGCTCCTGTTTCTAACACAGAGCTTGCCCCAACCAGTGCCCCTTATCCAAGACTTGGAGAGGTGTAGAACTAGCTTTTCAAAAGGAAAAGAGAATTAAATTATTTTAATTATTTCAGTTCTGCATAAATATTTAAGTGCACTTACGCTGACCTGTGTGGTGGTATCACTTTGTATTGTCTGCTCTGTTCCATCTGATTGCATGTTTTATTTATTTTTCTGGGTCCTTAGCCCTTTATATTTTAATTACCAGTTGTAGGAAGATTATGCTCTGCATTATTCTGCACTTCTATTTCCACAAGTAGAATTACTTGTGAAAGCTATTTGTTTGTATGTTAACTCTGCTGGGCCAATAGTCTTGTAGATTAATTCACAGTTGTGGCAGAGTTGTATACTAGTACCAGATTTGTGCTTTAATAATTTATTATTACATTGTTTTCCATAAACAATGTTACTGGTAAATGTCTGCCTAGTTTGTTGCCTTAAACTGTAGTAGAAGTTCAATAGTGAGAGAATTGTCTCTTCTCCAGTTTGCGCTTGAGTACTTTTATATTCTGCTTATCATTTGCCTGTTTGCATTATGTGTCTGCCCAATCCTCCACTAATACATTAAGCTAAAATTTCTGTAAGCGCTCCAATATTGCCTTAATTTGATTGCTGGCCTCTGTAGCTAACCTTCTTTTTCCTTGAACATTTCTTAACCCTCCCACCCATCTGCTGTTGTTGTTTTATAAGGCTTTGTCTCTGCCCTCCAACCCTTATGATTATCTGAATTCCAAAGTCCCTTCCTCTCCTCATTCATTGCTATTGACTGTTGTATATACTATTTATATACTCTTCAAATTATTTTCCATAAACCCATGATACTGAGTGCCCACCCAGCAAACCAGTAATTTTCTTGAGTAAACCTCTTTTGCTGCATGATGTCTACTGCTCACTTTAATGGAGCTCAGCAAAACTTGTAGTCCAAGCCTGAATTCTAGAACTGCATTTTTTTATATCCAGTGCCATCCAGGGAAAGTTAAGTACCTTTGATTGTTAAATTGCACTTAAGTTATTTTGCATGATCACTTTTGTTTACTGCTTGTATGTGTGCATTTCATTGAATTTTTTGTAAAAATAAAATTGCTCTTCCCCTCACTGTTGCTGTCTTGGCATTACCATCATCAATGGATTTCCAGATACTGTATTGAAATTACCTTCGGTAAGGGATTTCTGGCTAGTTGTTTAAGTGATTTGTGTTAGCATCACACGGGTGGGTCTCTTCTACTGTGTTTTTACATCAAGAGTATTGGGTTTATTCATCTTGTGGCAGGAGGTGCTTGCCTGGTCTATCTGTGTTGCAAAATGCACAAAAGGACTCATATTGTAATCATTTCATTGGCCACAGGGCTTATTATTTAGTTTTCTATTTTTCTTTTTCCTGTGTTGCTATAAATTTTGCATATTTACATGGGTTAGCACTACTTTGTACAGTAGCAAACATACAGAAAGCAAATTTTCTCTATAACAGTCCATAAAACTGCAACATGCAAAGCAGTAATATAGTGAAAATACCTTGTGCGCCAACAAGCTTAGACCACCTAGTTGAGCCTCATGTGCCAATACCTACAGATTTAATAGAATTCAGTATTGTGTAAGCATTAATGTTAGCAGAATTTAGCACTGTTTAACTTAATCTGCCCCAATAAAGTGACCTTATTAGTCTGCACAAACAAGACACCCTTAATAGCTGTCTAATCCCAATACACTACCCTCTTGCAGCTCACAAATCCAAGGACTAGACAGTATGGCTATGCAATTTCCTATCTTTCTTGCAGCTAGCTATTTACTGACAACCACTTAATCCTTAAAGAATTAGACATAGTATGCAAGAGGTGTAATTACACAATACTCACTGGAGGCTAAACTCTCTCATACAAGTCCACATCAGGTTGTTAAAACCACACATACACAACACCCACTTCACATAGCACACAACATACACATATAATAACATATGCTGAGGTACTTAAAAGCAATCTTCCTAAACAACAAAGATCACTTAGACTACCCACGGTTAAAACGATGCCTCAGCAAGCCCATAGGCACTCAGAAAAAACAATCACCTAATATCACACATACTGTCACTCTCAGTGGATCCCCAAATACTAAGCCCCTAAGGCAAGCAAATACTTCCCAGGACTCTCATCATAGGGGACTCCATTTTATGATTTACTGATGCTCCTCTAACCAGGCTGAGCAAGGAGAAGATAACTGTTAGTTGCTTACCTGGGGCCCTGATCCACTAAATCACACATGCACTCAAGTCATTACATCACAGATACCAGTATGATTCCATCATAGTTCATATAGGTATAAATATCCTGAGATGTACCGCCCAGACTATATTAAGACAGATATTATGGAGTTTTCATACTTTGCATCTGAGGTTGGTATGAGCTTGGCACTGGACAGCATATCATCACAGACAATAATCCCACAATATAAGCAAAAAATTGTTGATTTCAACAACTGGCTGCCTCTCAGATATCATTCTAAGGGGATCCAATATTCATCAGCTTAGGAGGACATAGTCAACAGACCACAACACTTTGCCAGGGATGGTCTGAAGCTTTCCCCTATATACTTTTGAATACTGCATAAGGCTTTGTCTGCTACTATAGTGCCTTTTTTAGGCAATACCAGATTCACAAACCTACTTACACAGCAAAATCAACTTAACATAACCTCAAGGTATTACTGCTTATTGCCAGGAGCTTAAATAAAAAGCTGCACACCCTCCAAACCCTCATCAGTCTCGAGAATATGCATATTTGTGCAGTTACCTAGACATGGTTTAAAGCTGCAGTGAGTACACTGGCAATGCAAGGTTTCAGTGCCTTACACACTTTCAGACCAGTAGCTGCACAGGAAAGGGCTAACGGTAGAGGTGTCTCAATATACATGAATAATAAGCAAACTTCTGGGATGGTAAAACAGGATGACATGTTGGAGTTCCTCCATCTCTAGATCATCATAAACAAAATCTAGTACCATATTGTAGCTAACTATAGGCTACCCTCCATGTCCCAAAAAACTCACAATGCATACTTGGACCTATTGGAGGAACTTATCATCCAGCTTTATCACCCTACTCATGAGAGATGTTAATTATCTCTCTATAGACTGGAAATCCTGCACAGCTTCTAATGTACAGGCACAGAAATTTCTGAACTTTGTAAATACAAAATAGTGAATATTTCCACTAGAGGCTGCAGTTTCCTGGACCTTGTGCTCATAAATATGGGAGAACACTGCACCCCCCCCAAATGTCTTATCCTTCCTGGTAAGATCCAACCATAAAGCTGTCTCCTTCAAAATCAAAATCAACTCCATAATCCCATTAAAACCAGTAACATTTAAGAACTGTTCCAAGGCAAATCACTTGTTAATAAGTGACGCTTTATCAAAATTCATTGCTTCTCCAAAGCCCAAGAACACACTGGCCTATGTTGAATTGTTCTAAGAAACTCTGTACAGCCATGTCAATGGCTGCATAGAGACTGTTGTACAAGTAAGCACAGAACTAACCCCAGAAATAAACTGCCCTTGTGGCATCCCAAATTAAACAGGATATACAACAAAAGGAAAAAAAAACTACGGCAAAAATCAGGAAGTGTAATTCCCATAAAGATGAAAACTCTCTCATCAAAGTAAATAGGCAACTAAAACAGCCAATCAGCTAATTAACTCAAGCAAAGCCAACTTTGAGGTTAAAATATCCTGCCACATGAAAGATAACCACAAGACCTTCGAAAGTTATGTCAGAAACCTCAAGGGCAGTAGAAAGCAATGTGTTGAACTGGTGGTTAATGGTGTCACATGCACCGAGCCTGTCGATACAGTGAATCTGTTAGCAGACAAATTATGTTCCAACTTTACCCCATCTCATACCCAACCCCCCCCCAAATAACACTCTCAAACAGAACCCCTACAAATATAACTAGGGAGAATATACTGGCTGCACTTACTAAAGCCAAGAACGCAAGCTCAGTGGGCCCCATTAACATCCCAGGATGCCTCCTGAATAGTCTGAAATATGACTTATCAGTGGTGAGGCCACCTCCACAAAGAGATTGGTCATGAATTCAGTAGTCCATGGCTCTGTGCTAGGCCCACTCCTCTTTGATATCTACTTCTCAGATGTCAAAGCCAATGTCAAAGACCAATTTCGCAGATGATTGCAAACTGGAAGCATCCATTGAATTCCCTGAAGATGACAGCACTCTTCATGATAGTCTAATACAGACAAATACTTGGTCCCATGGCCATGGCTTAAAACTCAATACAAAGAAATGCATTATAGTACCACCACCCTGGGTAACTGTGTCATCGATAAAACACCCTCACAATTTTATCCGCTAGTCAGTGTCTGGGAATTATGTAGATAGTAACCTAGCCTTCAACCAACAAGTGTCCAAGGTAGCAAGAGAATACTTCCATGTTGTTCAACTTATAAGCAAAGGCATGGCATCTAGAGCCAGACGAGTCATAATACGATTGCACCCGACCCTCCTCAGTCCCATCATTAAGTATAATGCCCCCTTCAGTATGTATCGGACCAGACACATGCAGCAACTGGAACATCCACAAAGGTTCTTTACAAAAATAATACAGGGAATAATCACAATGTCCTAACTGATCACTTCAAAGCCCTGTCTCTTTACTCAGTATCATACAGACTTCTGAGAGGTAATCTTTACTTGGCATACAAGGCATCCCTGCACCCTGTTTTAATGAATCTTTTTCACTTCCACAAAACAAATAGCATCACAACTGCTAGTTTAAAGTACCTAAATTTTGCTTGCAACATAAACAGAACATATTGGACAGACAGATATGTTTCTCAGAGAATTCCTATTCTCTGGAATAGGGTCCCCATCCATGTGAAGCAGAGTTTCTCCCTTTCCCTTGGATGATGGACAGAGGCAGTCTGTAAATCACCCCTATAAATCAAATTTGTGGGGTACATTGGCGCTGCATGGCTAGGCTTTTAAAGGCCATACTGATCGTTAACCTAGTATATACCTATGAAGCTATGAACCTATATTATAAATTTTGGGATAATGTGTGGTTTGTTAGAGATATTCAGGGCTACATATATGGGCTGTAAAAATTAACTATGTGACTGTAGTTAGATGGACAGAGAGATAGATATGGATATATAGATAGACGGATATAGATAAAGAGATTACCGACAACTGGTCGAAAACTCTAGTTGTTGAATGGAAAAAAAAGAAGTTGGTATAGCTGGTTGAAAATTAGCTGATCAAACTTTCTGTTCAAAATCACAATGTGGAGGGGGATCAGGGAATTTGCACATTCCCCACTGTAGTGTAATCTTGCAATTGGTATATATAATTAAGTGAATGTGGGGGGTATGGGAGGCTTGTCCCCCTGCAAAAAAATAATGTTTTTCTTTTGTTCTGTTTAATTTTTGATAGGCATTTAGTTGCCATTCAATATAGTAAATATTCAATATATGGATACACATACAAAAATTAAAACTGTGACATATGTAATATATATATATATATATATATATATATATATATATATATATATATATATAAGATATATAAGAGATGCTTTATTTGAAGTGTTTAACTTTTTTTTTCAATCCTTGTTTTAAATTCGGTCATAATTATAATTCAGGAAAAACATTTTGGAAAATTTGTTTGCAAAGTTTAAGCTATGCTCAGGGAAGAAATTCCTCTTTTTCCAGGAAGTAACATTGGCTCTTGATCATCCACTTAAGCTACGGCCAATACTGGGAGGTGGGATTTTACTTTAATATCTCTCTCTCTGAAAAGAATGGATCTGGTGTGAAGTGCTTCCCTTACTTGTTATCTATGTTAGCATATGCATAGCTGTTAAACACTCATGATACAGCGATTACTCAGAGTCCAGTGTTAATCTTCACATTCACATGATCTCTGACTGAGGTTACTGTGTTTTCCACATGTCCACAGGTTTTCTTCCAGATGCTTTAGTCTTGTCCCACACCTTAACAACATATTGCTTGGGTAATCATCAGATCTAATAAACCTGATCCTCCATTTGCACTCTTTCTCAGCTCTCTCTTATAAATCATCCCTTGCTACAGAAGATTAATACATTTAACACACTGATGCCATTAATAACAATAGTTACATAACAAACTCATTCCAGTTTTTCAGTATTTAAGACATATTTGTATACTTTTACTTTTAAATATACTCTTATTAGCAGTAAATGGACTGACAAACCATATTTTAATATAAGGAAATCACTAAAAATACAAAAATAAACTTTGCCTTCTTTGAGACACATTTTATACTGACGTAATCTTTTAATACGCAGACAATTTTGTTGACTGTGTTAGAACCGATGCTCATTCAAGGTTACCTTGGAGTAACTGTATTGTGAGTAAGGAACCCCTCCATTCAACATTGACTGCTGGTGTTTGTTGCATACAAAATAAACTTTAATGTATAAATGCAGAGTTATGAATTACTGGTGCCATGTGCAGAATGGTTATCACTGCTAAAAAAGCATCACAACATCCAATGAATCTGTAGACGTAAGGAATGTTCTCATAGTGTAGTAATTAAGTACGGATGAGCTAGTACGGTAGCAGCAGTGGAATTAGCTCAATATTATCTGAAATGATGCATGCAGTTACCATGACTTGGCTATGAAGTAAATATCTATGGTAATAGTTTTAAGATCTGTTCAAATAAAGTAGCCTTTCACAGAAGAAAAAACAAGCATAGACATACATTAGCTAGGCAGCTCACTGACTGCATTCAGAGAAGATGTGCCAGACCTTAAGTTTGAGTCAAAGAGTGATACAATCAGTGGAATGAAGATTTAAGCACCACTTTCAAAAGGAGGCAGTTGCATTGGCATTTGTTCAACCATAAATCCAATGCCTTGAATTAAATGGGAGCCCTTTGATGCTCTTTGCATTCCGACTACACACTTGTGCATACATAGCTTTAGCGCCCATCATTACACAAATAATTTGTATTTATGGGATTCAGTATTATTATCAGGTAAATTACTGCATGGCCAACTTTAAAAATAAGTTCCCATTAATTCAAAATGTGTTGCACGAGCAGAACAGTGAACTAAACACATCAAGTTGACAGTAAATTGCTTTAGCATTTATATTGCTTCGTCATTTTCCATAATAAATGTCATGTATGTGTGTTCATGACAAAACAGCCTTGATTATGAATATAAATATTTCTGAATATGGAGCACAGATAACTGAAAACAAGGATAACTGAAAACAAGGATGGAGAAGCGAGCATTGCAATTCTATAAGCACAACATATTTTAAACATGGTTAGTTTAATTTTATTTGTCTTCCACAGTAGAGCACTGATCTTCATGTTCCTTTTTCAGATTCAGCCCCGGAGCAGTGTTTGATTAGGTTGCTCAGAGTCACATGATTAGGCAATGGAGGCTAAGGAAATCAAACCTTGTACCACTGGACTACAGGAAACAGCGTTGTTGTTGTCTCTTTCGGCTTTTCCCTGTTAGGGGTCGCCACAGCGAAACTCCAGTCCGCTAATGATTGGTAGTTGATTTTTACGTGCCGAGTTACCAGCCCTGATGCACAACCTTCAACGAAGGTACGCCCATTCATGCATCTCTCCACGCAGAAGACGCTCTAGTTGATAATCGAACCGGACAACTTCTTATTGTGAGGCGACAACGCTACCGCAGCACCACCACCAGTTCCTTAATCCTCTAACTGCCAGGTAAAGAGAAGGAACTTGGGTATCAACAGAAAACTGAAGGATTCCTTTTAATATGCAATAATAATGTTTATGGATGTTGCAGGTTAATAATAATCCATTTCAGTTTTTGTAGTGATGGCCTGTTAATGTAGTCCAATGGTTTTATATCTCAGCCAGAAATAAAATATATCTCAGCAGTTCTGTTCACAAGAACAGAATGCTATCAATTCATTTGGTACACTTTTGCAAAATAGTAAACAATGTTTAGCTGGTAGAAGGACTGATGTTCTTCCATGTTTGTTTTTTAATTGTTTTTGTCACAGCTACCATAGCATGAATAATAGTCTGCTCTGAGTTTTAAGTACACTCTGTAGTAAAGATTTTTAGGTATTTTGATAACATAAAAGCAGAATATCAAAGAAGCTGTTTTCAGTGCTGGGCATTCATAACCCATGTGTTGCTCACTGCTTGAGGTAGAAAAAGAACATCTCAGTACTGATCCAGCCTCGTATTAGCCATTTTGACAAGCTTGTTCTACATGAGGAAAATATGTTATATAAGCTCTGGGAAAAACCTTTACAATTTGGTAGCATTACTATGGTAAGGAGTAGAAAGGATGATCATTTTAGTATGTAATACTACAAGTTATAGGAATGTATTGAATACATAATACATTATTTTCAGTGTAGTATTTCAGATATTAATGAGGGCTACAGGTCTGATGAGCAAAATAAGATTTATGTCATAATCATTTAAACATTTTGAAATGTCAACCACTTTGGAAGCAATGTAAATGTTTCATACTTATTTATTTATGTCTGTATTTATTTATTTATTTTATTTTATTTTTTTATTTGGCATTTGTTTACTAGGAAATTCCGACTGGGCATGAATCCTATTTTCAGTGGAGGCCCGGGGAGAAAAGCTTCAACATGCATAGTTCAATTAAAAAGCTGCGTAATATTATCAAATATGAAGTGCACTAACAAACAGTAGAATTGACATATAGGATAAATAAAGTCAGATCACAAAATCATACAATGAATATTAAACAACAGTCTTAGGATATTGAACATCTAGTAAAGTACAATCAGTAGTGATAACCAATGGTAAAAATGTTATGCATTTTAAGTTTGGGCAAAAGACTAAGAGAAAGGAAAGAGATTTTGCAGTTGGGGAGATTAGGAAATCCAGTTAAAGTAGTGAGCTATTGGAGAAGTAACTGGTGCTTCGGCTAATAAGAGAAGGGAGTAAAGGAAAGGGGGGAAAGTATTTATTTATTTATTAATATTTGTTTACCGGGGCAAAGCACTGATCAATATTGATGAATTTCAAGCTCGGCCTGGGTGAAATACAAAACATTTCACAAATTAAATTAAAAAAAAAAAAAAAAGAAATATAAGCAATAACAGAGTAGCTCAGACTAATTACACAGAAAAACTGTCTGTAAACTTCTAGTGAACAAACTCAGTGCTATGAACAATCGAACAATCAAGCAGAGCATAATGTAAAATATATACAGGTTACTAAGGAATAACAAATCATGTATAGTACTTACAAAATCATGCATGTATAAACCAAATGCAGCATTAACATTGTGCAATCAGATTCAAAATACTGTGATGTCATGTGATTGGAAAAGAGATTATGTATTCAAACTTACAGTGTGTTCAAATTAGTCAGCTTCTTGAAAGATCCAGACTGGAGATCTCTGATACGATTAAAACGTAAGTCTCTGCAAAATGAAATGATGCAGTTAGTAAAATGTTGTCATTGCATTTATTGTTAACTCATCTGTTCACCACCTTACATTAAAATACATATCATTGCACTAAAGAAAACAGTATAAACTGTATAACGTTTGTTTTTCAAAAAGGAGCTGAAGTGCTTCTATTGCATCCCAGTGCAAAATCTTAAGAGTGAAGAATAATCAATAAATGAATCATATTGGAGATTACTTTATCAAGTGGACATTTCCGTGACTATGCACTCCTTTAAAGGTCATGTTTTGATTAGCTAATTCACTTAAACCTGACGATATTACATTAAATTCATTGTCTGTCTTTAATGTTTTACTGTGGCCACAACAGACCTCTTTGGAAAGTAAAAGTGAAGCAACCATCAGGAGAACAAGAAACAGTGTCTGATTAAACAACTAGGTGATCACACCTTGGCCACATTTGCCACATTTGCTCAGAAGTGTAAAAAGAAATATTCTCTATGCAGCATTTTGCCATAACATGGACACACCATCTGACAGGCACTATCACTGCTATAAAACAAGATTAAAATACTACAAAATATGGAAAATATATAAAGGACAAGCTTACTGGCCAACAGATTAATTGCCAACATTACCCCTCTCCCCCAGAGGACCAATCACAGTACCAGAAGAATCCCACGCACCCAGCATTACTGCAGCACAGGTTAAAGCTGTATTGTCCAAGGCCAAGAATACAGCTTCCATGGGACCCAATAATATCCATGGCTGTGTTCTACATGAACTACAAAGTGAACTGGCACCACATCTGTGTACCCTGTTCAGTCACAGCCTCACCTTGAGCTTTGTCCCTACCAAATGGTGCACTGCTACAGTCATCCCTTTCCATAAAGGGGGAGTGACTACAGACCCTGGGAATTATCACCCCATTACCCTGATGAACCTGATATGTAAAGCTATGGAGCACATCATTGTGGACCTGATCAACAAAGATATAGGAAATCTCCAAACTCTAGACCCTTGCAATTTGCCTTTGTGAAGGGGAGATCATGCCTTCTCAACCTGGTTGACTTCTTTGAGTCAGTCACCAGGGCTGTGGATGAAGATAAGGCAGTGCATACAGCCTACATTGATCTGGCCAAGGCCTTTGATACCATTCCTCACTCGGGAATTATTGATAAACTCAACAAACTAGGCATCAACCCCTATATCATTAGGTGGGTTACAAATTGGCTCACAGATAGAACACACGATGTGCAAGTAGTGGACTCCCAAGTCAGACTGCTGACCAGTCACGAGTGGAGTCCCACAGGGATTGGTCCTGGGTCCTCTCCTGTTCGGCATCTACTTCTCAGATGTCCAGGCCAACACAAAGGGACTCTGGCTGAACAGGTTTGCAGACAACAGCAAGCTGGGAGCCATTATTAACTCCCCAAGTGATACAGACATCCTACTGAAAGGCCTCACTGAGACCAATGACTGGTGTCGAAACCATGGCTTTAAGCTTTATGCAAAAAAAAAAAGAGTCATCATCCTGTTTGGTAAAAACTCAATTCCCACTATTTATCACATCGATGGGAGTCCACTGAGCACTGAAGGTGTTATACGAGATCTAGGGATGCAGGTTGACAGCAAACTCTCCTTCGACCACCACATTGCCACTGTGGTCAGAAAGTCCTTCTATGTGGCACATCTCATTAACAAGTGTTTTGCATCCAGGAAGAAAGAGGCCATTATCTTTCTGTACTCTTCCCTCATTAGACCAATCATTAAGTATAATGCCCCATTTGGCATGTACCTCACTAGACATCTCCAATAGCGGAAGATGCCACAGACGTACCTCATGAAGAGGATCCTAGGCATTAAACACATGTCCTATATGAGCAGATTCAAAAGACTCCAGCTATTCCCTGTCTCATATTGCCTACTTAGAGGCAATCTCTGCTTGACGTGCAAAGTCATGTCCGACTCAGCTCTGTTAGAAATACTACATCTAAAGAAATCCCAATCCCTCTGCACCACACGCTCCAGAGACCTCAACCTCATTACCACAATCAATAGAACATGCTGGAAAGACAGGTTCATAACCCAGAGACTGCCCATGCTCTGGAATAGACTTCCCATACATGCCAAGCAGAGTACCTTGCTGTCCCTCTTCAAGAGAAATCTTAATGAGTGGATGGGTAATAGAAGGTTCACCCCGGGGATCACTCCAGTGGCTCTACTTGATAAAGACACTGGGAATTAATGTTGGGTGGCACGATGCCAAGGCACTTCTATGTGCTAGGCTTGTAAAGGCTCCAGTGCCATTAGCCTAGTACACACCTATGAACCTATGAACCTATGAAGTCCTTTTGGAAAGTATTTATTTTTAATACATTCTGTTAAATATAAATTTTCAATTTGGAGACTATGCACCTTGTTCAACTTCAGTTCAAAGGTGTTAAGCACGTCCTGAAAGTTTTTGTATGTTGGTGTAATCTCCTGGCCAGAAAACCTTACTCCTTGTTGAGCCATCCTTGGAAATCCATAGTTTGAAAAAAACAAGAATTCCTGGTGTGCTGAAAGATCAAGCCATTGTCAATGTTGTTAGTCAACACCTCCATCATTTACTGGTCCATTAAGTTAAATTCATTAGATGAACCATAGCCTCAGAGGTGGAATAGCCAACCCGAGTGCTATCTGTAGGAGCCGAAGAGTTTAAGAACTGGTTCAGAGTGGTTTGCATGGAATTGCATTTTTGCATTAATAATGCAAACAATTGAGTAAGGTCTCCCTGTGAGTGATAGGGTACCAGCCCATTATCCGTTACAGAACCAAATTCGATCTCCATACTTGGTGGGCTCACACCTGGATAATCCACTGAAATGGTGGATTCCAAGCACAGTATGGCACTGCCACACTGAACCAGAATCAAGAAGAAACAATCAGCATGTAATTGTGGAGCCATTTAAAACCAAAAACCAAGAAGGCCTCACTTAGTGTTGAACTCCCACACCACCAATATATTGTACATTCCAGCCAAAGTACAACTTGCCAGTGGGTTGAAATAAACTTTTAAAAGCACAACCAGAGGCCAGGATAAAAAGTCAACCACTTTTATTCATCCAGAATAGTAGCTAAAGTGTATGTGAACAAAATAAAAAAAAAGTTTCAATAGTGTGGTTAAGGTCTTTCATCCCTAATTGCTAAGACTTCATCAGAACCATTGAATAATAAAAACCATGCTGCTTAAATACAAGTTCAAGAGTCATATGATAAAGCAATTCAAAAGTCATGTGACCTAAATCAAATCCTCCTTAATTAAGTAACAAGTCTAACTAAACATGAAATCTTTTTAAATAATTAAATAGTTCCATTGAAAAATAGATGCTTTGGAAATAATCAATTTTGAAATCATGTGTTTGTTAAAAAATAAATACAATACAATCTTTTACAACATTAGCGGTTATAAAAAATTGTGCAATTATAAAAAAGTTAGATTAAAGTTGAGCTGCTCGAAGTTTGAGCACTGCATTAATTGAGATCAGCTTGTTTAAACCTGGTTGTTCCGATACATTCAGTCTAAGCTGCCATGTCAACTCCCTGAGTTCCGATGTATTCAATCTAAGCTGCCAAGTCAACTCCCTAAGTTCTATCCTGGTTTCCTAAGACCCTCCACAAATGTTTTTGGGAACCACTTAACACCAATCCAAAATTAAACTTAGAGAAATTTGAGTAGGTCAAAGAGTGTCTTAACAAAGAATTTTTATTGTTGCACTTAGTTATGGCATAATTATGCTCATAAATTCTTGTACGGAAATCTCTCCCTTTTACCCACATAAAAACTAAGGAAGCCAGAACATAATGCAATATAAATTACCCCTTTTTTGCTACAGTTCCTATTAGTTAGAGGAATAATGTGTCCAAATGTTCATACTGTGATTTCTCTCTGTTCTAACATATAGTTGCAGTGGTTGCAAGCACTACATTTTCTTGTACCAGTGTGGGATTTCATGTTAACAGTGTACATTTGATGTTCCAAAAAATTTTTTTTAGGTTCCAACACATTTTATATACAATACCAGGGGTGTTACCAAATGTTTTAAAAATGTGTTTGTCTACCTTGAAGATGTTCCATTTCCTTCTAATAATATTTCTCACATCTCTAGTGTGTGGACCATATGTTAACACTAAACTATTGGCATACAAGGTTTTGTCGACAAGACTGTTGGCTGCAAGTATATATGCAACGTTATCTCATTCTGAACCTTAAAGGGGATTGAACCTGACCCCCCCCCCCCCCACCAGTTGCTTATAAGTTCTTCCTGAATGGTGTTTAATAAGTCTAAGGGTTATCCCCTCTCCAAAAACATACTTTTCATATAGTGGACCTCATTGTTAAAATGTTAAAGTCCAAACACATTCCCACAGCTCGAGCTAGTTGTCCTTTGTAGATGTTTCTCTTAACATGTCTAAAGTGAAACTATTAAACTCCAAGTAGCTGTTAGAACAGGTGTCCTTTCTATAAATTCTAGAACCAAAAATCTCATTCCCTTTGTCCTTGAAAATTGTAACATCTAAATAATTAATGTTATCTGATGAGTGGTGATGAGTAAATTTTTAAAAAGAAGTGGAGTTGTTAAGGTGTACTAAGAACTCTTCCATAAAGTCAGGTAAATCTTTTCAGATAATAAAAATTTCATCCAGGTAACAGAGGTATATGTGCCAATGCTCTTTGTAAATGGAATTGAGAACAACTGAATTTCCCAGCTGTAAAGGACTGAATTGGTGTATATGAGTACACAATTAGCCCCCTCTGTTACTCTGGTGATCTGGTGAAAGTATTCTCCTTCAAAAGTGAAAAAAATATTAGATAAAATAACCCATAACAATCATAACAAAGTTGATGATACTATTCTTCAGTGAAGTCAATTCTTTAAGTTCTGCATGAAAAAGTTCCAACCCTAATTGATGTGGGATGCTGCTAAATAAGTCAATGACATCTACTGTGAAAAAACTGTAGGATGTACTATAGGAAGACTGTTTTATTTTGGTCAGGAAATCCCATGAGTCTTTCAATATATACTCAAATGAAAGCACAGAGTTTTTGACAAAATAGTCAATAAAAAATGTCAATGGGTAGGTTTTGAGATTTTTTTCTACAATAATCCAATAGTACGGGGGTGGCTGGTGTGTACAATACATTGGTGTTGTAGGAGTTCAACACCATGTGAGCCCTTCTTGTTTCAAACAGCTGCACGATCACATGCTGTTTGTTTCTTCCAGTATTTCCAGAAGGCCTTATAGGTCATGCATTCTTCATACTACTTAGAAGGCAGCTTAGGATATTCTCTGGACCTGTAGATGCAGTGTTCTTGGCCTCAGAGACAGTACTGAAGACCTGTTTCCTAGTGACAGTAGCAGGAATTATATTTCATGGTATTTCCTGAGAGAAGGCTAATGGGAAGAATGGGGTAAAGTTAGAGCTAAACATGTCTGTCGTTACGTTTTATTGTATCTTCTGGCTCAGTATAGGTGGTTCCATTAACAATGAACTCTGCACACAATTGTGCATCATCTTTAAGGTCACAGACATAACTAAAACATGCCTTGTGTTTTTTCTTTGCCTGGGAGGCCAAATTTACCTCAAATTTGGCTTTGGTAGACATTATTCATCCTCTGAGTTTTTTGTTTAGTTCAAAGAGAGTGTGTTGATCTTGTTGGTTGCTACACCTAATTTTTCCATTGATTTTCTTCTTTTTGACATACAGACTATTGATGATGTGATTTCACCAAGGTGGCTTTTTTTTGAGTTACCTCTATGCATCTACTAACATACTTGTATAGGGTTTCTATGAACAGTTTCACATAGGCAACAGTGTTGTCAGGGTTTAGTGGAGCTTGAAATTTTGTCAGGTTATCATGTAATAGTAGAAAGTTAGCTGTAGAGTTGTTCCTGAATATTCTGGGGTAAGCTGGGGTTCTAGGTTTTATTTTTACTTCAAAGGAGACCGTTTTGTAGTCTGACCTTACTAGAAAGGGCATTATAGGAAATAAACAAAAAGGATGGCTCTAAACCAAGGTACACTCAAGTTGAAAAAGTAGCTATACACTTTTACACTTTTATAATTATACATCTGCTTATGTATTTACTTTTTTATTGACATAATCTTTTTAAACATTTACATATCTTTATATAATTATTTTTATAAATTCAATCAGAGTGGTTATAACTAAAATATTCATATATTTATACAGTTTAATATTCATATATTCTTCACATTTAATTGTATTCTGACTATTTTGGTGCTTTTTTGATACTAATTATTTATTATTTAATTTATTTTAACATTATTTTACCAGGATAAATCCAACTGGACACAAAGTGCCCACTTTCAGTGGAGTCCTGGGGAGAAAAGCTCCAAGGAAGTTAACAGAGTACCTACATGGTCTAGATAACAATAAAAAAAAAACTGGTGTACAAGGTAAGAGAAACAAAGAAGTACAAGTTTAATTTTGTAAAACAATAAAATACTCAAACAATAAGATACTCGGGAGTAGAACCCCTATTTGCAATATTTACAAAAAAAAGTACATATCAGGTGAGTATATCAGGTGAGAATATAGTGTATGCAATGGAGGCATACAGCGGGTCACTTATATGAAGTAGTGGGTCTTCAAGGGGGTTTTTGCAGTTACAAAGAGGGTTAGCATAGAGGTGTGAATTAAGAAGGCCCTTGAAGGTGCTTGTGTGACTTTGTAGCCTGAGTTCAGGTGGGAGGGTGTTTCATACTTTAGCAACATCATAAGAGAATAGGGCCTCCCCAGCACTGTTATTGCATGGGTTGATTTCAATCAGGTTTCTGTTACATGAACGTAGTTCCTTTTTGGGGTTGTGAAAGTTTAGTATGTCAGGTAGGGCAGGGCTCTTCCTCAGATGAAAAAGAATTTGATGGGCTATGATCAGTTGGTGGTAACGTAAGAGGTTTGGAAATTCTAACCAGTGAAGTTTAATTAGGGATTGGCAGTGGTGTGAATGTGATCTATTATTGGCAGCAAAGCTAGCTATTTTATTGTAGCATATGGAGAGTTTTGTTAATGTTGGTGAGGACTGGAGAGGCATATAGTAGTGTTGATAAGAGATGAGGTCTGGCCATTGTTGTTCTAGTTTCAGTAGTTAGGAATAGTATGCAACGATATAGGCAACCAAGTTTTTTATAGACTTTAGCAATAGTTTGGGATACGTGCTTGTTGAATTTATGTTGTTGATCAATAGTGATGCCTAAGTTACTGGGGTGATGACGGTGCTATTGATTGACATGATGGTAAGGGTGGCGGAGGAGTGATTGATTGGGTGGAATAGCAGTAGCTGTGTTTTTGGGGGTTTAGTATTAGTTGGTAGTTGTTTAGCCAGTGCTCTACCTCAGTGAAGGATTCCTGGGCTTTACTTTGTAGTAATTGGATGTTTGGTGCTGAGCAGATTAGAGTAGTGTCATTCGCATACTGGACAATGTTGGCTTTAGTGGTAGCTAGGTGGATACTATTTGTAAATATGTTGAAGAGAAGGGGACCAAGGATTGAACTTTGTGGGACACCCCATGTGACAGGAAGTGGGGGGATAGGGAGTTGCCCCATTTGACAGATTGTGACCGGTTGTTTAGGTAACTGTTAAACCATTTTAGGGTGGAGTCATTGAGGTCGAGTTCTGCTAGGCAGCTGAGGAGTTTGCTATGGGAAACTGTATCAAATGCCTTTGATAGGTCTAAGAAGGTGACAGAGACCAGCTTCCCTTGGTTCCTATGAGAGTTTATGGTATTGGAGAAGTTAATTAGAGCAGTGTTGGTGCTATGGGAAGGTCTGAATCCATGTTGGGTTTTAGTTAAAAGTTTGTTAGTTAACAGATGGGTAAGGATTTGCTGATGGAAACATTTTTCTAGAATTTTTGAGAGGGGTGATAGGATAGCAATGGGACAGTAGTTGGAGAGGTCAGTAGATGGACCTCCCTTGTGAAGAGGGATGATATATTAGGTTTTCCATAATGAAGGAACGGAATGCAAGGAGAAAGATCTGTTAATGAATAGGGAGACGGGGTAGGCGATGGCCTTGGATGCAATTTGGAGATACTGAGCTGGGAGACTGTCGGCAGCTAGGGTGGTAGGTTTGAGTTTAGCTAAGAGATTTTGAATGGTTGCAGTTGTAACTAGGTTAAAAGTGAAGGGGGTGGAGTTAGTCTGGTACTTTAAGGGTTGATGTTGGGTCATGGGTGATATAGTACTTACCAGGTTTAGTACTGAAGAGGTAAAGTAGTTATTAAAACTAGAGGCTATGTGTGGATCAGTACCTGTGATATCTGGGGGTGGTGTGGTGGCTTTACCAGGCTGGAGGATGTTGTTCATTGCAGCCCAGAATTTCTGTGGGTTGTTGTTATGTTTACTTTGTAGGGAAATATAGTAGTGTTTCTTGTCCAACCTAACCTGCTTTTTTGCTTTATTTCTGAGCTCAGCAAAGCTTTGCCTTGTTACGGGAGTTTTGTATCTTTTGCCAAGTTATCCAAGCTTTGTCTCTAGTCTTGAGAAAGATTTTTGTGGCTTTGTTTAACCAGGGGGCAGGGTTACTTCACAATCTTATAGTTTTTAGTGGGGCTAGTTGGTTTAAAATCTCTAGGAATTTGGCATTGAAGTATTCTACTGCATTATCTAGGGGAAGGGTTTTTATGGGAGCCCAGTCACAGGATATTAGGGCTTCTGAGAATTGTTCTGGAGAGAAGTTTTTTTGAGAACGGATTTGTAAGAGAGCAGGAGTGTTAGTAGATTTTATTTTGTGCCGAAGGAGAAAGGTTGGGTTATGGTCACTGAGGGAGTCAGGTAGTATTCCAGATAGGTGGGCAGTATTGGGCTGTTTAGTCAGGATCCAATCTAAGGTGGATTTACGTTTGGTGGTTTTGTCAATTCTTGTGGGTGAGTGTATGAGTTGTATGAAATTATATAGGTTTATGTGGTTCGTGGCTATGGGTGAATGTATAGTGTTCCAGTCTATGTTGACATCACCTAGGAGTAAAGTTTCTTTGGACAGGGAGTGGGAAGCCCAGTGGAGTATAGATTCTAGTGTCTTAAGGTTGTCTCCTGGTGGTATATAAATGCTGAGTAGGTTTAGTTGTTTGTGTTGGTTTAGTAGGATTTTGGTTTATAGGGTCTCGGCAGTGTTGAAATCTGGGGTTTCTTTTTGAAGGAGCTGGACTTTTAAATTGAATTTGTAAAGAAGGGTAATGCCACCTTTTCTGTGAGGTCTGTCAACTCTTAATATGTTGAAGCCTGGTGGAGTTATAGAGTTATCTTTAATGTGAGGTTTAAGCCATGTTTCTGTAATCACTATAATGTCTGGGTTGTATACAGAGATAATTCCATGTAACTGTTCTATTTCATTTATGATACTGTGAATGTTTAGGTTTAGAATGAGTAAATCAGTGGGTTTATGCTTAAATGGGTGGTTGGGGTTGGGTGTGGTATGGGTGTTATATGTTGGGCCAGGGTTGGGGTGGCTATCACCTCCTAGTAGTAGTTGGGTTGCAATGCTGGTAATGGTTTTAAGGTAAAATACAGTTAGGAAGTGGTGTTGAGGCTGGGGTATTTTTTGGATTGTGAGGTGTAATGGATGGGAGAGATGAGCTGAAACATTAAAGGGTAGAGGATAATTGGTTGTGCGTTTGCAGGTATGAAGGAAGTGTTTGTGGTGTATGGTAGGGTGGGGGATTTGATACAGTGCATAGTGTTAAGTGGATGGTGATAAGTAGTAATGAAGGAGAAGAAGTAAAGACAGATGAATAGGGAAGGCAAGAGTAATGGGATGATATGGTTGTGGGAGTGTGGTGTTGGTGACATGGTGATTGAGTTATCTGTGCTGGAAGACTGTGGATGGGTGTAGAAGGAGAGAGGTAGTATGCAGTTTCAGGCAAATTAAGTTCTCGTTCACAGTCTTTTAAATGTGGTAGTTGTTTTCAAACCCACCTTGGGAAGAAGTTGTACACAAGACCAAATAGCAAGAAAGCATGAAATTATCTAATCAAAAGAATATATATATATATATATATATATATATATATATATATATATATATATATATATATATTCATGATCCAAACAATATTTTTAGAGAAAAAAATGTTTCATGTTTCCAAAGTTTAGTAATGACAATTCTTTTTTAAAAATAGAGAACATCAAGAGCTTAATAAATCTTGTTGTGACATGTAGAATAACAAGTTGCGCAAGAACAAAGCCTATAAAAAGCTAAGACCCTTTATAGGATTCGAAAATGAAATAATACGTGTACACTAAAGCTTATTTTTCAATAACAACAGCCACATGGGCTGCCCGATAATGAAAAACATTAATAAATGCATTTACAAAATAGAAATGTTCAACAATGCAGAACACATAAGTTGCGCACGAATGTAACCAAATATGATGTCCACAGTGTGTGCATAACTCTAATGTATTATTAATGGAGCAATACAGCCAGTAGCTGAATACAAAAATCAAAATGGCTCCCCAATGGGAAAAAAGTCTTTTCCAGTAGCAATGTTCTTATAGACAAGTTGTCCATATAATGAGATTTATAAGAAACAGAAGAAATACTGTTTGTGAATCTTCAATATGTCCACATACAGCCCCTGCTATTAAAAAAAAATGAATATAAAATCCAAAAAAGCTGTAATCAGTAGATAATTCTCATACTACGATATGTTATACACTGTTTCAAATTATAAAGGCTGTGCAAAGAAAGTACCTTGGATAGGATAGCCCCAGTAAACCAAAAAGGCCAATGTATACTTTTTCTATGAAAAAATAAATGACATACCCATATCTCAATGTACCAACAGACCAATATCAAAATGAATTGTTGATGGAACAACACAACCCATATCAAATACAAAAAACAAAATGGCTACGCATTTAAAAAAGTGTCATTAACAATGATATAGTCCGGGTTATCCATGTGATGAAACATTCAGGAAACAGGAAAAATACTGTCCGTAGATCTTCAATAAGCCCATGCACAGCAACCGACTGTTCAAACAATGATTATTAGATCCAAAAAAGGTAATAATCATGTAATTTTCATACCACGATATACAGGACACTGTTACAAGTCATATAGGCAGTATACAAAAAGTACCTTAAACAGAATAGCCCCAAGACACCAATATATATATATATATATATATATATATATATATATATATATATATATATATATATTCTTGATGAAAAAATGACTGCCTGTATTTCAATGTGCCAACAGGCTAAGGTGGAATTCCAAACGAAATTGCAGCTCATGTTCAACACAGGAATAAATGGCTCCCAAATCTCCAAAACACCATTAACAATACAAGATGCCCTTCAACTCAAATTGGCTGCAATAAAATAAAGTATGCAGAACAATAATAAGCATACTAACCAAGAAGTGTCGAATCTTAGATGTAACTACAATAAATGAGTAGTAATGACCACTCAACACACCACTTTTTCCACTTAAAAAACAAACAGTTAGTAGTCAAATCCAAAAAAAGGTCCAGAAGATCACAATTATCTTACACCAAGGTTATCCAACATCTAGCCGACTGGTAGATGAACAAACATTGATGAATGGATTGATAGTCCTTTCCCCCACAGCAAAGTGTAGCAGAGTCTGGGTGATGTGATACAATTTAATTAGGGATGCATCTTGGGAGGATGTATTTAAAGGATGTTACTTACTACTGTCTTGTCTTTTGTCTGAGGAAGTACAGGTATTATCCTGTACGAAAGCACTTACTTTTATCTGCAGTATATTTTCAACTTGAGTGCACCTTGGTTTAGAGCCAACCTTTTTGTTTATTTCCTAGTTTGTTCTTGTTTTTTTATTAGAAAGGGCATTATACTAGGGTCTATATTATATAGCATAAAACCTAAAATCTCTAGCGCTTACATGATCGAATATGCAGGTACTCAAAATCACTATTGGTTCATAGGTTCATAAGTTGGTACTAGGCTATTGGCCCTATGGCCTATACAAGCCTAGCCATAACAATTCCCTGGCTATTTCTTCCCACAGTATTTACTTCCCTGGACCACTGTCTAGCAGGGTGACTGACGTGATCCCCGTGGGGTGAATTTCCTATCTCCCATCCAATCATCAAGGTTCCTTTTGAAAAGGGCCAAGGAGGCGCTCTGCTTGACATGTATGGGCAGTCTATTCCAGAGTCTGGGGAGTCTCTGGGTCAGGAACCTATCTCTCCAGCATGTTTTGTTCATTGTGATGACAAGGTTTAGATCCCTGGAGTGTGTATCTCTGACAGATTGGGATTTCTTTAAGTGTAGCATGTCCAACATCTCTGGGTTTGACATGGCCTTGTATGTTAAGCAGAGATCACCTCAGATTCCCTGGCTATTTCTTCCCACAGTATTTACTTCCCTGGACCACTGTCTAGCAGGGTGACTGACGTGATCCCCGTGGGGTGAATTTCCTGTCTCCCATCCAATCATCAAGGTTCCTTTTGAAAAGGGCCAAGGAGGCGCTCTGCTTGACATGTATGGGCAGTCTATTCCAGAGTCTGGGGAGTCTCTGGGTCAGGAACCTATCTCTCCAGCATGTTTTGTTCATTGTGATGACAAGGTTTAGATCCCTGGAGTGTGTATCTCTGACAGATTGGGATTTCTTTAAGTGTAGCATGTCCAACATCTCTGGGTTTGACATGGCCTTGTATGTTAAGCAGAGATCACCTCAGAGTAGACGATATGCAACAGAGTATAGGTGGAGTTTTTTAGACGGTCATCATAGGGCATCTGCTTTAGGCCTGTGATTCTTTTAGTGAGGTATTTCTGTGGCCTTTCCAGTTGTTACAGATGTCTTGAGAGGTACATACCAAATGGGGTGTTGTATTCTATAATGGGTCTAATTAAGGATAACGACCATGGGACAATGACCTCCTTTTTTCTGGATGAAAAGCCCTTAGTGATGAGGTGTGCCATATAGAAGGATTACCGGACTGTTGTGGCAATGTGGTTATCAAAGGTGAGATCACTGTTCACCTGTGTCCCTAAGTCTCTTATCATAGTGTTTAGTGTACTGCCACCTATGTGGTAATTCATGGGTACATGTTTCTTCCCAAAGGGGATAACTATACATTTCTTGGCATTGAGTTTGAGCCCATGGCTCTGGCACCAAACATCTGTTTCTGTAAGGCCCTTTTGTAGAATATCCACATCATTTGGGGATTCAATAATGGCTCCCAGTTTGCAGTCATCTGCAAACTTTGTTAGCCAGAGTCCCTTAGTGTTGGCCTGTACTTCAAAGAAGTAGATGCTAAACAAGAGCGGTCCCAGGACTGAACCCTGAGGTACTCCACTTTAGAGTTGGCTAGTTTTACAGTGTGGGGGGCTGTGCCCCCCACACCCCCCGCTAAATATATATTCCAACTCCAACATCTCACTATAGTGAGGAAAGCACAAATATCCCGATCTCCACTGTACTGCAATCCAAAAAAATGAATATCGAATATCTGCATTTTCGCTCATGTGAGCAGTCGAGATTTTAAGTTTTCAATGATCTAAAGTAGACCCATATACTAGGGGGTGGGCAGTTCTCTCCCATAGTATTGAGGACCAAATCCATTATGTTTGTGCCCATGGTCAGCTTACTCACCATCCGATCCAGAGAGCTTAAGTTTACAAATTTCAGGAATGTTGTCATATATAATTCCCCATTAATAGTGGGTAATTAAAATCACCCATGAATATGGTATTTGTTTGAATGGTGAGTTTCCAGTAAGCTTAAATATGTGTTGTGGGCTTCCTGGGTCATAGACAGGGACCCATACCTTGCAAAGAAGTGGTATGTGAATTTGCCTATGGTGATTTAAATGAGGAGAAGCTCAAGTGCATTATCCTGATTGACCATCCTTGAAGTACAGTAAACTTTCAGTTAACCGGCACCCATGGGGATGTGTAGATGCTAGATAACTGTAGTTTCTGGTTGCTTGAGAGTTACTATTAAAAATAGGCCTGATAAATACTCTACCCTATACTATTTATTTGGTTTGACTTGTTCTTAGGTTGGAGAGAAAGGGAATTTGCCTTCCTTTTTAAAACTCTAAAGCTCTAAAAACGTAAGGTGTGTGTTTCTGCCGGGGGGGGGGGGGGGGACAGATAGTGCAAGTCATGAAAATTGTACTGTATTTCTTCAATTTTTTTTTTTTTTTTGTTGCTTGAAAGTTCCGGTTGCTTGAGTTCCAGTTAACTGAGTGTTTACTGTGTATTTATTTTTTTATATAAAATGATTCACCCTTAATTTTAGCTCCTGCCTATGTAGTAGCTGGCCTAAATGTATGGAAGGCTTTATAGCCTTGCACTGCCAGGGTGCTCTCTGTGGTTTTAAACCATGTTTCAGTGACTGCATAAATCTCCTAAGCAATATGAAACACACATTCAGCTAACTGAACAGGGGAACCTAATGTCATATTAGTCTTAATTCTGTTCAGAACCCTGTGAAATTCTGGTATCCCTGCAGTATAAATCAAAGGATAGGCCATCAATGATGCAATGTCACATTTTTAGTATCAGTATGCATAAAAATGGATACAAATAACTCATGAAAAGGTCTGTCTAGCATGGGACAAACTTTGTTTATATTCTTAATATCTGCATATAATCCTTAGTGTTGCCCTTGTGACCTGTGATATGACTGGAAAAGATCTGGATGTATTACACCACTTATCCAGTTTAACAAATAATTAAATAAAAATAAGCTTTAGAAAATAATTGTAAGCAGAATCGTGTGTAGACAATGCTATTTCTAATGAAAGGCCTGAAATTATTCTTATTGCTGTTTTTGGGAATTCTGAGGAAGTTAAACAATGTTTATGTGTTTTTTGTGGAAACATGTTTAACAAGGCCTGAGAAGTAACTGGATAAGAAACATCTAGTCAGAAAAATTGCAGATGATCAGACGCCCATGAAAGGAGTTTAAAATAGCCTTAAAAAACAAATACAACTACAATTTTTCTTTAAGTATGTAAGGAACTTAAGAAATTGCATTCAACAATGTTTGGAGTTAGTCCACAATAATACTGCACATTCTGCCTCAAAGGTTGTTGTGTCTTTCGGCTTTTCCCGGTTAGGAGTCGCCACAGCAGAACTCCGGTCCGCTAATGATTGACAGTAGACTTTTACGTGCCAAGTTGCCAGCTCTGACGCATAACCTTCAATGAAGGTACGCCCATTCATGTATATCTCCACACAGAAGACGCTCTAGCTGAGAATCGAACGGGACAACGTCTTACTGTGAGGCGACAATGCTACCGCAGCACCACCACCGCAGTTATCCTAGTTGATAAATTAAGTGCAAATTCTACTTCAGCCACAGTTATAGCTATTCTACTTTTTCCACAGTCCAAGCAAGTCCCTTTAATTACTATGAAATAAGTTTTATTAGCCCTCTCAAAAGCTACGTATACATCATCCATGGGCTGTAATAATATACCAGGTTACCTGATTATCAATGCCAAATATGGCCTATCTAAACCCCTATCTCTTCATTTGTTGCATTCCTGAAGCCAAAAAAACAGCAAAAGTAATACCAATATATGAGGGAGGCCCATACATGGACCCTGGTAACTCTAGACCTATTAGTCTCACTAGCCTCATAAGTAAAGCTATGGAGCATATTACATACTTTTGCAGACCTCATTAATGTGGATAGCAAAAATCTCTTAATCCTGGATCTTCATCAGTTCTGCTTTGTCAAAGTATGGTTCTTTTTCTTTAACCTCATCAATTTCTTTGAAAAAGTAACCAAAACAATGGATAGTGTTAAGCTGGGTGTTACTATTCGATCTGCCACTGACTAATAAATGCTCCAACATATGTTAGACAATGGTGCAATGACAATAGTCTCAAACTGATGTGAAAAAAGTAGCTTAGTTCATACTGGTAAACAAAGCAGTTTCACACACTGTACCGATGACACACCCCTCAAATCAGACACTGCTATAAAAGATCTAGGCACGCTTGCTAATAATTCGTTACTATTTGAAAATCACCTTTCTGCAGCAGTTTGGAAAGCCTTCTTTCTGGCTGATCTAGTTTCCAAAGGCATCTCCACTAGATACAGAGAAGTTCCCGTTTACTTCTATTTCATCAGACCCAATATTGATTATAATGTAACTTTTGGAATGTATCTGCCAAAAGATATCACTCAGCTTGAGAGACCTCAGAGAGTCATAATTAAAAAGATCAGTGGTCTCAAAAATCTTAGTTATTAAGATAGAGCAGCAGCTCTCTTTCTGTAGTCAGTTTCCTATAGACTTCTCTATGGAAATCTGTGTCTAGCCTTTCAAGTCATGAATGATCCAACTCTTTTTGATCTCCTCTTCCTTCACAGAACAAATAGCACCTCAAATACCAAGTTAAAGAAATCAAACTTTCATCTACTGATAGGTCCGCTTCTAAATCTTGAAAGCTGATAATCTTGAAATTCAAAATACCGAGTCCAAAATCTTGAAAATTCAAAACACTGAAAACTCAAAATGCTGCATTTCATAATACTGAAAAAAACAGAGTACACCAGCACTTACAAATAAAACATATTACTCTTCTCCAACTATTAGCAGGGGGGCAAGCCCCCACACCCCCTACTACTTAAATATATCAACTCCAAAATCGCACTCCACAGAAGAAAATGGCAAACATACCATTGCGTGCTTCATGACTGCCTGTTGTAACCTTAGTTGTGTTCCCTTTTAATTTCCTATACTACAACTAACTCATCTTAGTAAAGTAAAGTGCAATCTCAGAGTTGATATATTTAAGTAGCAGGGGGTGTGGGGGTGTAGGGAGGCCTGCCCCTCTGCTAATAGTTGGACTTAACTAATATGCTTTGTCTTTTATATGTTTCTCTATGTACTTCGGCTGGCATATAATAAGTGGTAGTATCCTGTAGTTTTTTTCAATATTATGAAATTCAGTATTTTAAGTTTTCAGTATTTTGAACTTTCAAGATTTTGGACTCAGTATTTTGAATTTCAAGATTATGAGCTTTCAAGATTTTAAAGAGGACCCCTACAGATAACCTGTCAAATGGAGTAACACCCTTACCGCTTTCAAGTTGAACTTAGATAATTCCATGGGGAGCCTCAAATTCTCCCTTGGTCTATCTTGCCTTACCTTCCTTAAAGCTGGAGGAGTCTTGTGTAGTGTTTTTTGGTTAAGCTTGTAATGGTCAGCAAACTGATTGCCTAGTGCTTACCTATCTATAATCCTATTAAGAAAGGGGTTATGTGACCTGAGAATGTATAATGGGAGTCAACATTTTTTATTTTCTTTTTGGTCACCCCAGCCTTCCCATGACCATTATGTGCAGACTGACACATTTGTCCAGTACTACCTCGCACTTAAGGACATTAGGCATGGGGGCTGAAAGCTGGGAGCTATGATGAGTCAGAAGATTTTCCTAGGCTTAATGTCTCAAAATGAGGCTGCTTCTTGCGTGGTCTGCTTGGTGCTGACTTCAGCACCTTCGAAAGACTTTGGTGTGTATAAAGTACTGAGTGTACAAAGAGAATTTGTGTTTTTATTTTATTTTGTTTTATTTTATTTATTTAAAGCTTGTTAACCAAGATAGAACACTGATCCAAAAGACAATTTTCAGGGTCAACCCAGTGGAGATGCAGCAAAAGAAAGAATACCTACATAGTGGAAAATGGTACTTGCGTATTATCGCAACCAGATTTTCACGATAATATCACTTGCTTGCCGATGTTGAAATCCGATGGTTAGTGTTGTAGAAATGTCGGGAATTGTCTTTTCTTTCAAACAGTGAAGTTTGTTTAGGCAGGATTATAACTTGAAAAAAATAATGTTTGTGTGATTTTGACCGCATTAAGGGTTATCAATACAACAGAAAAAGTTAGTGTCGCTGTGGCTGCCTGCACTTTACTGCCAGCATTTGTGGAACTGTCTCATTTGTGCATTAACATATATGTGAACTTCAGTAAAAATGCAAACATTTTCAGGGAATTAGACCACTTTTACAATGCAAACTTATTACTCAAAGTAAGCTTTACCCTTCCAATTCCCCTTAAAGTGTGATTTGTGAGTTCAGACGTTAATGCATTATTTGTTTCTGACAGGGTTTTATTAACATGACGTGTACTTTACTGCCAGCATGTGTGCTGCTATCTAATTTCCACATGAACTGTAAACGTACAAACATATGTGAACCTTACTAAATATTGTAACATTATGACAGAATTAAAACATTTGTAGACTGGGCAGTTACTATGAAAAGTCAGCTTTACCCTTTCAGTTCCCTTCCCAGTTTCTATTCTGACTTCAGACGTTAATGCATTCAGTACTTTAGCTACTTCTTTCATCAGTGAGACAGCAGCTCTGAGAATTGAAGTGTTGCATGTGTAATGCACGCTAAACAGGAAGAATTGTGCAATCATTTTTCTTCCTGAATGTAACCCCAAGTTAGTCTTCCTTAGTAAGGATGTGAAATAACAGGCAGAAAGTGTCAAAAGTGTTATAAGCACTTGAACTATACGAATTTCACAACCACAAAAATCTGGTTGCGATAATACGTAAGTAGCATCAAAACAGTTAACATTATTGTTAGCAATTGCATTTAAGTGACGTTTTCTTTGTGTTGTAAATATAGCTTACCAAAATTCTGGTGTAGTCAAACTGCTGTTAAGTTCCTGTTGCTGCTACTGTTATATTCCCAAGAAAGACTTGGGCATTGACTTCCTATTAGCAGAGGAACATTCTGAGAGACTCTGAAAAATCTGTTATCAGTAAGCAGCTAGTTATTTTTGTTCTTCAATGTCCTTTTTCAAAAGCTGTCAGTTTAGACAAAAGAGGCTTTATTTGTTGTTTAAGGTGTCCAGGGAGAATGCCTGTTTTAGATGTTCACCACTTCTTTAATTTTAAAAATAAGCTGCTGACATTGCTAGTCATCCCTTTACTTTAGTATGTCCAACCACTATATAGTACATTCAAGGGAATCATGTTGCAAGTGCTTTTTTCAGAAAGATTCAGTTTCGTCAAAATCAAATGCTAGCAGCTTATTTACCCACAAACACAGTGGACTGATGCTATTATTAATATAGTGTTCCAATAGCTGAAAGTTAGAAAACAGTTTTACTTCTTTTTTCTAACAGTATTTTAAATTTGTAACAGTTCCTTGAGGTTTTCTTCATCTGTAGCCATTACCAAAGTTAAGCTTAACAGTGTCTGAAAACAGTAAATTTATTTTTGTTTGGTAACATAACAGTTTCTAAAGTAACTTGCTGGCATGCTGAGAAAAGCTGTATACACACAAACCCCTCAGCTTAACAATGCAAACATTCCACAGAACATCAAGTACTAAGCTCAGGGCTGGACAGACATAAGAAAGCCTAAACATATCACTCCTGTAATGATAAGGAAAGACTATTATCATGGAATTAATCAAAAAGGACATATGGAACCTCCAATGACTGGAATCACCACAGTTTGGATTTGTCAATGGCAGGTCATGCTTACTCAGCCTGGTGGACTTTTTTGAAAAAGTCATCAAAACAATGGATGAAGATAAAATGGTGCACATGTCCTACCTCAACCTTTCCGAGACTATTGACACTATCCTTCACTCAGTTATAGTAGAAAGGCATAATAAACCCCTTCATCACCAGCTAGAGTGCCAGCTGGCTCACAGATATAGGGATGCAGGAGATCAAAATAGGGGAAGCTATCTTCACTACAAGACAAGTCAAAAGTGGTATCCCCAGGGTTCCATGCTGAGACCTCTCCTGTCTAGCATCTACTTCTTGGAAGTGATAGTCAATACTAAAGGGACCTGTCTGATTAATTTTGCAGATGGCTGCAAACAAGGTGCAGTTACTGAATCCACAAAGGACTTGGCTATCTTGCAGAAAGGTTTGTCCCAAAGAAATAACTGGCACCAGACTCATGGTTTCATGCTAAATGTCAAAACGTGCATTATCATATCCTTTGATGTGGAGAGCACAGCTGTGTGTATTCTTCAAGTTTCAAGCACAGAGTCTGTTGAGCACTCAGGGTTAAATAGACTCTGATGAGACTAGGCTATGTGGTGACAAATACTTGCAAGAAGAGAGCTTGAAATCCTGTCAGGAGCCACAGAGTCAGTGTTTGCAGTCTTGGAAGATCAGAAGCTACTTGATCAAGGATGATAACAGGTGGTACAATCAGGTGGGTAATTGTGTGAAAGATGGGTGTATGGGAGGTCTGAAGCTGGATCTAAATTTTTCAGCAAGGATGTTAGCTAAAGTTTCTGGCTTAGAGTGGAATACTCCATTGGAAACAAGTATGAAATGCAACCAAGTGTTACTTCTGAGCTTCCTAGTTCAGTTGAAGAAGGACTTGTATTTAAAAATAATCTCAAAATACTGTATTTTTTATGGATGGGAAGACTTATACTGAGACTAAATGTAGCATCTAAGTGGTCAGATTCTTATTAGTGAGCTAGAGACCGGGGTGATAAAGGAGGGGGAGCAGTTTGAAAAGACAAGCTCAAAGAGGCTAACACCCTTGGTATTCACAAAGTCAAGGACTCTTTAGGCAAATTTGTTGATTTTTTTTAAGTTTGTCAGTTGATACAGTAGTAACTTAAATCTTCCATAAAAAAATCTGTTGGGCTTTCATTTAACCACCAAATAATACAAAAAGTTTTCTTACAGTCAAAACTAATGTAGTATCAACAAATGACCAGAAGTGAAAACAGTCTTCAGGCAATGGTCTAATGGCAACAACAGCCTGACAGCAAGAACAATCCAGGTACAAAACATTGTCAGTATAATAGTATAACCAAAAAGTGAATGGTGGTTAAATAGGAGATAACATTACAAAAAATAGTAAGAGTTTCAAATGATACTACAATAACTGCAAACAGTGCAAAAGCAAATCTGTTTAACAGAAGTAAACGGCTCAATGTTACAAGAAAGTTCAATAATAATATTGTCAAGCAGGCAAATAATGAGACAGCACTACACTCAACAAGGTCAAAGTTCAAAGTATAGTATAATACCAGAAAGTGCAATGCCAGGCAGATCCGCAGGAAGTAGCTATAAAAATCATGAAGCAAACTTTTCTTTTCACTCAAAAATTGTTTGCATGCATCTTTATGAATATGAACAATTTTCTGAGTAAAAAGAAAAGTTCATTTTGCAGCCTTTAGAAAAAATACAAAGTTTGAAAGATGTCTTCCAAATGCAGAAGACTGAATGAACAGAGCTGTGTTCATGCAATTAATATTAATGGACAGGCTGGAGGCATTTACATCACTCTGAGTTCCAGCTCTAATTATGCTGGATTAGCATAGGTAAGTAATTGTGTATTAGTTATCCAATTGCCAAACTGTTAAATTAATAGTTTGAAAAAAAAAAGGATTATTTTTTTGTCTGCCTTCCTTACAACAAGATCAACAAAGTTAGTTCTGTTAGACTGTTCTATGAACTAACCTGCAAACATATCAGAAAGAATTTTGGAGTTAGTTATCTCAAGAATGTAATACCAATAGGAGACTGGTTGCCCTTTCTGTATCTCTTTTGATGCTTGAATAAGGCTTTATTATTCGAGGAGGTACAAATTGCTAATTTGAACTGATAAGTTCAAGTTTTCTGTATTAGACTCCTCAAACCTACTCTAAATTCTTGTTATTTAACCATATTTGCTAGAATGGGGGATCTCTTGAAAATAAGCTATACTTTCGTCTTTTTGCCTTAGTTTTCCTCCCTAGCTTATATAGTTGAAACATGAGGACATTGATGGTAAGTAACTTGTTGATATGATTGTTAAAGATGAACCAGGTCTCTAAGATATGTTTTTGAGACGTAATCATGCCAGTTCAATATCCAGAAATTATTCATCATGGTTAAATAGTCATCTCTTAAAAAAAAAAAAAAAACTTTCTGAGGTTTGTTTCCCAGACCAAATGACTTCTGAGTTTCAGCACTCAACACACAGGAAAATAAAGTTGTTGGTCCTAAGCAGTTCAGGCTCAGTTAGATATTCACTGGGTTTTAGTGTGTTTCTAACCCAAAAAACAAAACATCTAAGATGTTATCATTTCTTGTGGGTTCTCTAATAATAGGTGTATAACTCATTTCCTTATCTGTTCTGGATTAGTATAGTAAAGGCTTTGTTTCCTGAAGAGAGGGACCACCAGTCCACTTCTGGCGCATTGAGGTCTCCCACAAACAGAGTATGCCTCTTTTAAAAAGAGTTTTCATGCACTGCAATAAACATGCTCGTCACAATGCAGTTGTTTTGATGGCCTATAAAATAGCCCTATAGTCCTACTTTGTTTGCCATTAATTATATTGACAATTATTATTTAAAAGTCATTGCTGACAAACCTTAAAGATGAGCGGAAAGCCGAATGAACATGTATGTATAATCCATCTCCCTTTTTATGACTTCAAAAACAAATTCATGACATGGATCCCTAAAACAGCCATTTTCCCCCTCAAGTCTACAAAACAGAAGGTATTTTATGCGTTAAATATGTTTCAGTGATGATATCGAGAAAACTCATTCACTTAGTGAAGTAAATATAGGATAATTTGATGAAAAGACAAATCTTTCAGCAAGTTTACAGATGGTTGGCCTTGGATAATAATCAAAATGAAATCCATGAGAATAAATATTTTTTTCAGCAAGGCATGCAACTGACAGACTATTTGCCAATTATTTTTTCTTGTGAAGTGCTACTGAAAGATCCACTGATTCACAATCACTAACTTTTGTATTATGCAATATTTGCAAGATATTGGTAAGGAATGCATAAGCATATACCATGCTGTTATTATCATCTATACAGTAAATGGTAATTAGTGTTCAGAAGTATGCATGCTTATTGGAGACCTAATCAGCATGTCCAGTATAAATCAAACATATCCCAAGGGAAGGAAGTCCAGCTACTAAAGTATTTTTGAGTGGTTTGACTTTCCACTGTGATGTGATCAGTAAGGAAATCCTTAATATGGTTTATGGGTGACAGGCAAAAATATAAGAAAAATCAGAGACATTCTGCAAACCTCGACACAGTTGAAAAGTATGGTTATAGGTACTATGATCTATTGTAGAGTCAGTAACCATAACTTTCAAGTGTGCAGAATTTTGTAGAACATCCATGATCTTCTTCATATTTTTCCCTTACCCCTCTCAAAATGTTTAATTTGTTGATAAAACACTTAGACTTGCTGTCAGTCAATAGTGCCAAATATGGTTTCATATATCCCACTTTAAAAAAGAGAGAAAGAGAGAGAACTAAGGATGCTGTCTTGTCTTCGCTATTGCTTCCCTTACACCACACTAATGTACTGTGTTAGCATGTGGACATAAGTGCCATATACATGTGCAGTACATGAGAAAGCAGCAGAGGAGGTGGAAGAACACAACGTGCCATCGTACTATGAAAATAATTAAGAAATGTAAGCAATTTCTTTCTTTAATAATGCCATTGTATAATAACAATAATCCATGACTGGGTGTGGGTACTACAGGGTTATACACAGTTTATTTATTTATTTATTTGGTGCTTTTATTGACCTGGGTAATCTGATTGGGCTGTGGTATTCTCTTGTGGAGGCCTGGGGAGAAAAGATCCAGTTGCAAAATAGGTAGTTTTGTACATTAGAAATAAAGTAAAGCTTAAAGTTACAATACGGACATACAATAACTGAAAGGCAGTTATCTGCCTCAGGTTTCACCCTAATGATCAAACCATACCAACTGTGGGAAAATCCAATGATACCCACACTTAGTTGTAGATTATTGGTATAGTGGACTGCTGAACAATGCATGCACCCACATGGCCAACATTTATGTTTTCATCTCTGTATTTTTGTTATACAGAACTCCTAAGGTATAAGTGGCAGAAAATATTTCTGGAATGTACCCTGAAATGAAGTGAGCTCAAAAAATAAGTTTCTCTGATGTATTTGAAACATATTGATTGTTTCTTTGATATAGTTCTATAAATACATCATCACTGATGAAATACAAAAAAATAAAAAAAAATAAAAATAATAATAATAATAATAATAATAATAATAATAATAATAATAATAGAACCTTCAGATTAAAAAACTTTGGAAATAGTAACTGTCCATAAAAGCACTCAGATTTTGAAAGATGCCATCAACTCCTATATTCTTACTGTACACAGAAAAACATGTGGTATGGAATATTTGTTTATGCATACATACGCCATTCTATAAATGTCCCATGACTGCCAGAACAATTCATGATGTCAGAGATCTTTTGTTTGTGTTACTTTGTATTCTGTTCTGTTATAGAGATATGAACAATGGAGTGTTGATGCAGATCTGCTGCAGAAATTCTACTGTAACTGTGCCAAACCCTAAAGACAAGGTCAACTCGAAGTACGTGAGCAGCAATAAATGTTTTATGCAGTAATCTGTTGTGAAATATAAACAATAGAATATTTATATACAGGATACTCAAAAGACTGCACTATTTCACAAAATGCAGTTAAATGTGATGTGTTAACTTTCAGCTGAGTGATTGACAGAATCCCATTATTGCCCTATACATTACTGACGGGGTACCCTCTCAGGAATGCCTGAGTATGCAGCATTTTGTTAGTGGTACGTGACCTCACAATAACTGTACTACAATTACTGTTGTTGGTATTGCTGTGTTTGTATTGTAAGTTATTTCCAAATACGTTGTTTTTGCAAGGAGTGTACATTCCTATATTTATATCTCCCTATATCTAAAGATGTGGGGGGAGTTAGATTCTGCTCCCACCATCCCAGTCTCTGTATATACTACCTCTACCTCTAAGGCCTCATAATCTCAGATGAGGGACATTGAGTATGTGAGGGTCTTGTTTATTTTTATTTATTTATTTAACATTTGTTGACCGGGAAACTGTGACTAGGATAGAGCCTATTTTCAATGGAGGCCCAGAGAGAAATGCTTTAGATGCATGCCTTTGGAAAAATGAAGAACCACTTAACATTATGGATATGGCCTCCATACTGTCTTAGTCATCATTGTAAGGGATTCAAGAACATCAAAATATAAAAAATGTAATAAGACAACAGAGAAATATGCATGAGCTGTGTGGAATAAGCTACCACGTGACACATAATTCTGCCACCACTGGCACTCTACCTAATTCCATTACAAAGCTAACATAACACAGGCATTTATGTGTCACTCTGCCTGTGTTATCTGAGCTCCTCTGGACTACCATATGCACTGTAGCTATACTTACTGCATTACTTACCTCATAATGCCTATTTATTACCCCGAGTAGAGATACAAATTACCAAACGATCTTTTTCAAGGTGTGATTTGTTAAAATGTCACCTAACTGATCCACTAAATAACTTCAGATTATGATATAGAGGGTCTATATTAGAACACCGAACGTTCAACATTTTGAGTGTTCTAATATCGACCCGTTTTCAGCGAATGCTGAAAATATCGACGAAACAGAAAACCAAATTTTTTCCTAGGGAAAGAATTTGGTTGTCCGTTTCTGTTGCTTCGGTATTTTCAGTGCTGTGGTGGAAAGTTACGGGTCGAGTTCAGGTAAGTGTGCGATTGTGTGGACGTAAGGGTTAGGGTGGATTTGGTGAGTTAGGGTTAGGGCGCGGGTCAGGTAAGTGTGCGATTGTGTGGATGTGAGGGTTAGGGCGGGGTAGGTGAGATAGGGTTAGGGTGCGGGTGAGGTAACTGTGCGATAGTGACGGACCTTAGGGTTAGGATTTGGGTTAAGGTAAGTTGATAGTTAGTGGTGTATGTATAGTTTAGTGTAGGGTTAGTTGTAAGAGTTTAGGTGTATGTGTGTGGATTGCTGTTCGTTTGGTGTGCTTGCATTGCGTGTATGTGTTTTGGAACAGCAAATTTTTTCCCTAGTAAAAAATTTGCTGTTCTGAATGTTCGATGTTTTAAATTTTCGATTCATAGGGTTCGATATTAGAACACTTGAAATTTTGAATGTTCGGTGTTCTAATATAGACCCAATACAGAATGTCATCTGAACTCTGTTCCAAGTGATGGCAGAATTTCTATTAATTTTTTTTTCCATATTACATTTTCACATACTTCAATATAACAGTGTTACCAAAGAGATCCAATTAGTGCCCCAACACCCTTAATAATATTCCCTTCAAATGTCGTTGTTAGGCCAACCTTTCGTAACAAAATGACCTTTTGTACTGAGCAATGTAACGTTCTACTGGCAAACAATAGTAACTCTGCGACTTTTGACAGTATAAATCGAGTTATTCCTTTAACAGCTTACCAGTCCAAAGATATTGTAAAAAACTTGTTTATTGTAACGTAGCAAAAATTAAAACTGTGCATTGAATAATAGTCCCATCACATGCCTTGCACACTCGCTCGCTGGATGTACAATCCAAATTGCGATCCCAATCACATTTCCACACCCTCGCTCACTAGATATACACTCCAAAGTGCGTTAATGCTTTGTGCGTTTAGGTAATGAATGTGAAACAAATCCAAAACATATGTGAAGCAAATCCAAAACGTAACCTCTTTTGTGTGCAGTATGCGGTACCTACTCAATGCACTGATTAAACTAAAACAACTAAAAAACTGTCAAAAACAGTAAAAACGGTAAAAACGTTTTTACTGTTTTTGACAGTTTCTTAGTTGTTTTAGTTTAATCAGTGCATTGAGTAGGTACCGCATACTGCACACAAAAGAGGTTACGTTTTGGATTTGCTTCGCATATGTTTTGGATTTGTTTCACATTCATTACCTAAACGCACAAAGCATTAATGCACTTTGGAGTGTATATCTAGTGAGCGGGTGGAAATGTGATTGGGATCAATTTGATTGTACATCCAGCGAGTGTGCAAGGCATGTGATGGGACTATTATTCAATGCACAGTTTTAATTTTTGCTACGTTACAATAAACAAGTTTTTTACAATATCTTTGGACTGGTAAGCTGTTAAAGGAATAACTCGATTTATACTGTCAAAAGTCGCAGAGTTACTATTGTTTGCCAGTAGAATGTTACATTGCTCAGTACAAAAGGACATTTTGTTACGAAAGGTTGGCCAAACAACGAAATTTGAAGGGAATATTATTAAGGGTGTTGGAGCACTAATTGGATCTCTTTGGTAACACTGTTATATTGTTGTTTTGCTGAAGAATATTACTAAGTTTTTCACATACTTCCACTGAATCTTCTTAAAGTGATTTCTTGTCATCTGACTAATAGTACAAAAACAAATCTAAAATTCTCCCCTACTGTCTTACAATGCCAAGCACAACAAGATATTTTTTGCAAGTTTCAGACAGATTGGAATTAATTCATTTCAGATTACTGCACTACAAATAAATTCAAACTCTATATATTTGCAGCTCTGCATAGATTGGTTCTGTAGAAAAAAATAGTTGGGATTCAATGTGGCATATGTTTGCTGTCTAGCCCAGAGTATGGGTCATTAGATAATCTTTTTATGTTCATTGCTCATTGAATAAACATGGCAAAAATCCTTCATCAAAGTGAAACCTTTTATTGCTTAGCTATTCTGCATTTTACAAAAGAAAATAAGATATTAACATTCTGTCTTCTGTCAGATTATTGTTATCTGAAAAGATTTTAATGATGTGTTGACAGAAGAGATTATGACATCTATAGTCATGTGACTATCCCTTCATTTTTCTGTACTGACTTCATAAGTAAATAGGCACATGTCACATTTAGCTGCAAAAGTGAGTGAATCCAGACAATATGTTTAAAATAATACATTAAACTAAGGCAGAAAGCTAGAGAGAGAGAGAGAGAGAGAGAAAGAGGTAGAACAAAGGGAAATCATAATATCTGAATTATGTTTCCCTTGCCTACCTTTGAGAATATTCTGTTCATAATGCATGCCAGTGAATGCAATACAATTTATACACAGTGAGACCAGTCTGTCAAATATAGCATATTATGATAAATGCAAACCAATTTTCAGATTATTAGGTACTACATAATAGCTATAAAGATATAACATTTCTTTTGTATGTACAGTGTTTTTGGACAGACTGGACAGGCAAGAAAATATCCTCCTGCTAATAATAACAGCATTTATGGCATTCTGATGTAGCATGTGAACATTGTTACCATTAAGTACTTGAAAATTTGTAAAGTGACTTGCACAATAGCTGCTGTTTCTTAAAAATTTTAGATACGACAGCTTTACTTGCTCACTTGATTACTGAAAGTAAGGAAAAGGTATGTGTCATTCAGACTGGTTCATTTTGCTAAATAAAGTCTAAAATGCAATAAAAACTAGAGCTGAAAGTTAGAATTTTAATGAAAGCATGTAGTGATTTTTGAAATTATTAAGGAATATGCGGTTTCTGCCTTTGACAGATTTCCATTATTTTGTTAGTCCATATATATGGTGCACTGCGTTTGTGTGAAAGTGGTTGTAGTCCACATCTACGGTCAACTAAATAGATGGTCGACAGCTGTGTGAGATCACACAATTCTCGAGGTTGGGGAATATGCCCTTTTCTAAATTTTGTGAGATCTTAGCGTTAGTATATTTAATTAGCAGAGGATTTGGGAGGTTGGGGTGAACTACAAAAAAACTGTTTCTTCCTTCTGTGTTTTTTTTTTTTTTGTTTGTTTTGAAATTTTACATGTGCTTATGTTGTTTCTCAGAGCATGTGTAGTAGCATGTCATCTTTCAGTTTCTTGACATTTTGTACAACAATATTTCTGTCAATTGTTTATTTTAGCTAATCCTTTATATTTACACATAACACACACATACACACACACACACACACACACACACACACACACACACACACACACACACACACACACATTTATATGCATGTTATTGTAAGAGGTCATGACCCTTCAGTAAATCTTCCAGATGACATTGTCAGGAATCCTGGCTCCATGCTTTCACATACTCCCTCTGCCTTGAGAAACAATTGTTTCTGATATTTTCTCTCTAGTTCTCCCTTTTGAAGGGAAATCATTATTGTCTTTTCATTGCAAGCAAATATGTAAGATCCTCCTGTCGCATTTCTCCAGCACTGCAGTCTCACATTAGGCCCAGAACAGTCACTAGGGGGCACTATGCCTCATAATCACCCACCTCAGACCTGTGGGATGAGTACCACTGGACAGTAAGATTCCACCTCAGCTGAGCCAGAGATTTCATGGCAAGTGTTTCAAAACTCTCCAGATTGGATGCCATCTGGCGATATGTCTGACCTGATGGAAGGTATAGCATAGAAAGCATCCCTGACCACACATAGTCCTGTCTAATCTGGATTTTTTTGGTACTTTTCTGTTATCAAGGCAAAAGCTGTCCTTTTTTAATATATATCACACACATGCACAAACTTTTATATGGGGCGGGGGGCTACAGTTCTAAGGCTTCTAAGACAAAATGATAATTGCACTGTAGAAACACATTTATTATATATGGACAGCTGGGAGGTCACATTAACACACAGTTTTCAAGAATATGTCACTTAGAAAACATTGTGGCTAAAGATGTTTTAACACATTTATGGACAGCTGGGAGGTCACATTAACAGAGCTCTTTGAAAGTTAGGTATCAAAGTTGCCGGTGGAAAAACCTCCACAGCTTCTGAAAACAAAATGTATACAATACGTGAGTAACACATTTATGTGCAGTCAATGGTGAAATGAAAAAGTCAGAACTTTACGAAAGTGAACTTAACAGGAAATAAACATTCTCAAGAATACGGGGAGAGTGGGTGAGGGATTGTGACAGAAAACTTAATACATCTTAAGCGTCATACCAGGACCAGGATGCTGAGAGACCAAAATCATGTGACAATGATGGTTGCTACTGTTATACCATGTGTACAAATTTGGGAAATTAGGCGACTACCCATCCATTCACCTTAGTGGAAAGATACTTTATGAAAAGTCAGTCTCACTTACATGGTAACATTCCAACCACTCATGACATGTGTTGCCACAATAATGGAAAAGTACCTTTTTTTTCTTCTTTCTGTTTGAGAAAACCATGTTCCTTTCACAAAATTGTTACAGTAACTTGACTTCCTTGTATAAATTCAACATGAGAAACAAGGGCTCACAGACATTGTTTTAAATTACTCTTCGTTTCCTCCAAGGATTTGCTTCAGATGTTTCCTGCCTCATTTTTACACCTAGCGGTTAGCTTGAGAATATATACGTATTTTTCATTTGGATGGCAATGCTGCTTTGTCTTTCTTAGTGCACCACATTTATAAGCCTTTTTCTTCTTTGGGCATTGTTCCAGCTCTTGGATGTATTAATAAAGTGTTCTTAAGTAACGTTTTTTTCCTTCTTTGTATGTCTTTGTCCACAGGCATTTTAAGCTCCTCGTTTTTTAATTATTTACTATACTGTTAGCTTTGTTTTGTTGTACAGGATTGTTTTTATGAATATGATTTTGTGAAAAATCCTTCACTTTGTTACTAATCTATTGGAGTCGTGTCTTTAGTAGCTTATTCTCAGCTTGCACATTCTGGTATTTCATTGGTATCATTTAAAAAAATTTACTCAGCCCTCAAAATGTTGACCGTTTACACATAGGAAAGGGATACATTATTTTCAGCTGTTGGTACTTGTAACTATAAAATGGCCTACTGTCAGAGATGCAGCACTCTCACATAAGTGTTCTGCATGAATCTGTGCTGTAAACATTAGATTAGGCAGTAATGAACATTCTGTGATCTTTGAGTAAAAAGAGGTTGGAGCAGATGCTCAGAAAATATGTACTTATTTGCCTAGCTATACCCTTGATTGTGGGTAATTCCCTTTGGCTTCTTCACAGGTGATGTTTTATCATGCTTCTCCACCATAGATGTATGACCACCTGATGCTGAAGACAACTCAGTCTCTGTCAGTGACAGCAGTCACAATTTGGCATGGCCAGGTGGCATAGTCTCAGTGTCAGATATAGGAAATCTGGAATCCAGATTCCCACCCTAATAAGTAGACATGGCCTTTGTACCTGTGGAACCCACCCCAGAGATCCATGAAGAAACTGAAGGGCAATGAGTCACAGAAACTTCTATCTGGGAAGAGATGTCTCACTCTATGGCACAGTGTCCCTTGTTGCCACCAGCTCCACTGATCATGGAAGAGATAGGTGTAGTCAATGAGTGAATGGCTTTAGAAACCATGGATACCGGCCCTTGTCTGAGCTAGCTGTCTCTATGTCTGTGACCCAGCAAGTGTGCAGGGTCATCATAGAGGGATAGACAAATGACATGTCAGTCCTTGCTGAGATGACATGTATTCTACAGGGAAAGGGAGATGAACTAAGGGAATGCATATCACACATGTGTGACCTGAGAGACATG